>NC_087201.1:149665930-149678430 GCF_015104395.2 Macrobrachium nipponense | reverse complement strand
CGTATATCTGCAATATTGTATGCGTAACGAAATCTCGAAGAGATGAAATGGAAAAATCATTCCTTGAAGTTACTGCTGATACAGAATCCTCGGATTTGAATTCGTAATGTCAATATCTAATTCCCCTTCATTCACCTTCACCCTTTGCCTCTCGTAGTCATTGAAATTGTTCAACTACTACTTAAAACATATCTATCAAACAATTAAGGCTCCTGCGTCTCTATCCTTCGAATATTGCATTGCCAGCATTTTTTTTGTGTGTGTGTTCTGGAGAACTTAAGGAAGTTTAGTAATGGTTCGCCCAGAGGAATCTCTCTCTCTCTCTTATAATCCAAATACGTCTCTTCGCCGTCTCTTTCCTGTTCTCTTTCCAGACTGAAGACGAGGCTGAATTCCTCCATCTGGGTGACAAATGTTCCGTCAAGTAAACCTTTGTAAACCGTTGTAAACACTTGCGATGAATTGTTCCATTTCAGCTCTCGCATAAATGAAAACATATGTAAGTTCCGCAGCCACTCTCTCTCTCTCTCTCTCCATGCATAGTGTATATATATATATATATATATATATATATATATATATATATATATATATATATATATATATATATTATATATATATATATATATATATATACTTTTAGGGCATAGTTTTTCTCTTATGCAATTTTCGTTAAAACCAATTGCTTAATGGCATCAAAAAGTTTCTTGCAGGTATCTTCATAACGGCGAAGTTTTTTCCGATTCTCGTTCGTCACTTTCTGGTGAAAAATACGCAGACTTCCTTCTTCCATTTATTGAATTTTGTCCCGACAGCTGTTTCGCCGTAATGGCATTATCAAGCGACTACTGACTTACAATCTGGCCGTGCGGCCAATTTATTTCATCGTGTGGGAAGTATGACCTTGAGGTATGGGTACTGGTTAGTCTAGGGATTAACAGCTTAAGGGCGCTGTTTTGGATACAAAGAACATAAGGATATATGTACTGTGACAATTAAAGTGAAAGTTTAAACAATGGTTAAATAAATATTCAAAATACAATACCATGTGCTAGTGTTTCCTTAAATGTATGTTTAAAATTTAATGTTACATGTTGGTTTTAGATAAAAATTACAGAACTACATACAGGAATGAAAATGAATATAGAAATCTAAATACAGGTACAAAAAGAAAAAATGTATATATTTTATAGCATGCATATAGGTATAAGTCAGATAATTTCTGTTTATACATAAATGTGTATAATTCAAATTTGAGTGCGTGAGCGTGTGTGTGTGTGTCCAAATGGTCTACGTTGGTTAACGGCTGCAGATTCGTGTTGGGCGGGGTCTCAGCGACCTGAGCAAGGATGTTACTTGGTTCTTGCTGACGCTGGGTCCTCCCATGTCTTCTAAGGGGCGCGATGTTCTCGGTGGGTTGGAGCGCGCTGTCTGGTCATGAGTATTCCTTCTCCTGCTAGAGGGGAGTATATGGTCCGATTCTTGTTGGACGTTCAAGGTCGGCTTTTGAATAGCGATGCTCACCACTTCCGTTATTAAGAAGCGACCGTAGTTGTCTTCTCAGTCCACGACCTGGGTGCCTTCTATGAGCTCTTGTAGAGATGGCTCCCTGTCGTGAACATCTATGTAATGTTGATGGATGGCCCCTTGATTTCTATGAGCCAGCAGACGTCTCCGAAGGGTCGCTGTAGTGTGCCCGATGTAGTTTTAGCTGTGAGATTGACACATATCCTCTGGACACGTAAATTTGTAAACTACATTCGTGCACATCTCCTTCGGTCCCCCCGGAGCGGTGCTGTTCTTCATTATTAGGGCTGCTACAAGGTTGGGCTTATTATATATCCTGAGGCTTATTTTGTGGTAAGGGGCTTTTGGGGTTGTGCCTCTGTTTATTATCCCGCGTAGCGTGCAGCAAGCCTCCTTGTATGCAGACCATAATTTACGAGATGGTAAATAATCAAGTTCTCCTCGTTTTTCGTCATCGTGTTGGGTTGGTAAAATTCGTCCATTTTCTTTTTTATTGCTTCTTCGATCATTTGATCTGTATAGTCGTTGTTTGTCAGCAGCTGGCGAATTCGATCGAGTTCGTTATGTATGTCTCTCCATGATGAGCTGTGTTTGAAGTCTCTGTTGACATACGCACTCGCGACAGACTTTTTGTATGCGTCCGGGCATTCCCCGCGTGCGTTCAAGCAACGCCCAGCGTTCGTTGCTTTCGTATAAACGGTCGTCTTAAACTGTCCTTCTTGTTATTTCACCAGGACATCAAGAAATGATGAGAGAGGAAAGGGGCCTCCGTAGTACTAGCCTTCAGCATATCTCGGAGGACATCTTCGGAAATGGGCAGCCGGTTCTTATCGGACCTGTATACACGTTCAAGGATGATGTCGATCGTTTCTTCGACGGGAACATTCGTAAACAAACTCTCAACGTCGAGTGAGGCAATGTCATCTTCTGGTCCTTTTTCCTGTAGGAGATTAATAAACTCCACCGCTGATTTCAGTGAATATGCACCGGGTATGTAAGGTACTAGCAAATCATTCAGGACCTTCGCTATCCTATAAGTTGGGGATGTCATCTGAGAGATGATGGACCTTAGGGGGTTGCTTGCCTTGAGCGTTTTCACTGTCCCGTAGCAGTAACCGGACCCATAGTCTCCTTTTACCTTAGGGAATTTTACGATGTCTTGCCACAAGCCTTGACACTTTCTTTCTGAGGTCCTCGGTGGGGTCCTTTGTTAAACGCTGGAATTTGGAAGTGTCCAGGAGGATCCTATCCATCTTTTCAAAATAATCACTTTTCTTCATCACTACGTAGACTGATGATTTGTCACCTTTCCGTATGATGATGTCTGAGTTGCATTCAGCATGAAGAAAATTTGAAAAATGCTAAAATGTCATCTAATTCAGGAGGAAGTGTGACTAACGGTTCGAATCCTGAAAAAGCAAGAGAAGAGGAAGAGGAAAGTATTAACTAAGTGAATGTTAGGCAAGGGATTATGAGGAGTCTGTCTAATGTGTTTTTAATTACGAAATCATTGGGCTAAAATAATGCAATTTACAGTTCGTTTCCATTTCGCACGATTTATGTATTCTCAGACGTTAATAAGCGGAATACAGCAGCATTTTCCTCAATGTACATTTGGTACTTTTTCCTAATTTGATTTGATTTTTTGAAAATATCAGGGAAAGTGCCTTCCAAAAAAACAGTATGCAATATACATAGTACTAGAACAATTGCTCTATGAGTATCTAAACTGCTATAATACGTTTGAGGAAATGTCAAGTCTTCGTCCGCCATAGAAAATATAGTATATAAAGTTTTTAGGTATCTATATTTTTAATAAACATAATAAGGCTGGGATGGACGTTTAGGCAAGTTCCTTTCAAAACCCATTAATCTTTGTTGACCCTTCCCCGGAAAAAAATGATTATATATATATATATATATATATATATATATATAGATATATATATATATATATATATATATATATATATATATATATATATAAATTATTAAAAAAAGAATTAGAGCCACTCCCCAGAATGATGTCACAGTTCATCTCCCTCTAACCGAGTCTGTTTGCGCATGTGCAGGCTTTGAAGTTTTCGAATGCACAGTAAGACTGTGAATTGTTAAAGTTAATTGGATAAGGGTGGTTTGGTATTCGTTGGAGTAGAAAGTTCTTATGCATTTTAAATACACGAAGCTCTCTCTCTCTCTCTCTCTCTCTCTTTCTGTACAATTTGTTCAAAGCAATTGCACCTTTAATCAGTGGTTACGTATGAATATGTGTTTTCCTTCTTGGAGGATTTTATTTTTAAACCAATGCGATATATATGGATTTATGTCACTAGTTAAAACATAGTCTTTTGATAGGCACAAACAAACAAAAGAAAGATAATTTTAAAACTTTATATTCACTCCCAAAATAGAATCAGAATTGGTTTGGTTTTCGCATTTTCTATTAGAATTGATGTAAGATTCATTAATATAGAGTATGTTGGACTGGATATTTTCCACTGACCTAAAAACTTAACCTTCTTAAATAATCTAAGATTACCAAATGAAGATAATTGTATTTTGGTACTTCTGTGTCATATTTTTATATTTTGTTATATTTTTATTTTGTATATATATATATATATATATATATAGATATATATATATATATATATATATATATATATATATATGATATATATATATCTTATATATATATATATATATATATATATATATATATATATACATATATATATATATATATATATATATATATATATATATATATATATATATATATATATATATTTATATATAGATATATATATGTATATATATATATATATATATATATAATATATATATATATATATATATATATATATATATATATATATATATATATATAGATATATATATATATATATATATATATATATATATATATATATATATATATATATAGATATATATATAAATATATAGATCTATCTATATATATATAGATATATATATATATATATATATATATATATATATATACATATATATATATATATATATATATATAGATATATATATATATATATATATATATATATATATATATATATATAGTATATATATATATATTATATATATATATATATATATATATATATATATATATATATATATATAGATATAATATATATACATATATATATAGATATATATATATATATATATATATATATATATATGAAAATAAAAATATAACAAAAATATAAAAATATGACACAAGAAGTACCAAAATACAATTATCTTCATTTGGTAATCTTAGATTATTTAAGAAGGTTAAGTTTTTAGGTCAGTGGAAATATCCAGTCCAACATACTCTATATTAATGAATCTTACATCAATTCTAATAGAAATGCGAAAACAAACCATTCTGATTCTATTTTGGGAGTGAATATAAAGTTTTAAAATTATCTTTTTCTTTGTTTGTGCCTATCAAAAGACTATGTTTTAACTAGTGACATAAATCCATATATATCGCATTGGTTAAAAATAAAATCCAAGAAGGAAACACATATTCATACGTAACCACTGATTAAAGGTGCAATTGCTTTGAACAAATTGTACAGAAAGAGAGAGAGAGAGAGAGAGAGAGCTTCGTGTATTTAAAATGCATAAGAACTTTCTACTCCAACGAATACCAAACCACCCTTATCCAATTAATTTAACAATTCACAGTCTTACTGTGCATTCGAAAACTTCAAAGCCTGCACATGCGCAAACAGACTCGGTTAGAGGGAGATGAACTGTGACATCATTCTGGGGAGTGGCTATCATTCGTTTTTTTAATAATTTACGCCGACGGAAGGACTCATTTTCAGTTCATTCTGAGCTGGCCGGTCGTTAGACGGGTACCTTCTAATGAGATGCACATAATCCCCTTGAAAAGAAGTGATGAAGGGAGTAGGGTTGACAACTTCATCCGGTAAATATTTACTGAAAACTGGGAGAGAGGAAAATTTTAAAGTGGCCTTCTCTAGAGAATTTGAGCCAATGATGAATAAAAGTGTTTTTTTAAATAGTGCTTTTTGCCTACTATATTGATACTTCAGTTGCCGAATCGTGAATGAACTCTCTCTATAGAAACCTTCCACAACAGATCCTTCTCATTCCTAAGAAGAATGGTCACCAGTAGCACGTCAAACCATATATCAAACTGTGTCATCAGTCATGACCTTTCACCTACTCTGGTTCCCACTGGATATCATAGTTATTCCTACTGATACTTCCAAATAATACATTCCTTACGTTAGCCTACTTATCCACGTTCTCTCTACAGTACCAAATTACTGCAAACCACTTATATTCTTCTTGATCTTTCTATCAAACCACTTATATTCTTCTTGGTCTTTCTATTTTTTTTTTCTTTTTTTTTGTATCGACATACATGATATGCATCTTAAAGGAAAGTTGGATGAACTATCACTCACGAATTCCAATCCTGTTTTACAAGAATGCTCCAGGCCTCGCAATATTTATTTATCATTGGCTTATCAGATGGCAATTAATTATCTGGTGATAATTTTGTTACCAGAGCTCAATACTGACATCAACAGTTCGCCAAGCAGCAAGAGGAATAAGGAAAAAGATAGCATAACGATAATTACAAATGAATGCAATGAACGAGCAGAGAAGCATGATATATATATATATATACTATGACTGGTAAAAGTGTTCTGTAACAACAGAATTCCATCTAATAAAAGGAGCCATAAAAACACCAAAATGTAGAGAGAAAAGTACTATATTTCAGAGACTGCTGTCTCTCTCTTCAGGTATATGAATGAGAAAAGTTTACAGAAAAGGTAGTATATACCAAGAGATTCGTCCACAAGTAAGCCAATTTAGGTCACCCCCGCTGATAATCTTCCCTTTAATCTTCTTAGCGTTGGTTGAATGAACACTGCGTCGACGATGTCCGAGGTCCAATTCCCTTTTGAGATGTTCATTACCTGCTTCTCTTTTATTAAGGCCGATTCCATCATTTGACTCTTGTACCGGCAGTTGCTGCTATAAATTACACGTGACATATTCCAGTTTATTCTATGGTTATGTTCATTTATATGATGAAAATAGCCGAGTTCTGTTGTCCATACCTAACGGACCGTTTGTGTGTATTCAATCTCTGGGGAAGTGATTTACCTGTAATCCGATGAAGATTGGTCACAGTCCTGGCATGGGATCTCATATACCCCAGAGTCTTTGGGCGATGTCTTTTGTTGACGTTAATCAGGGATTTGGCTAAGGTATTTGGGTAGGTAAATGCAAAAGGGTTGGATTTCCCAAGGGTGTGAGTTACTCTCTTAATCGTCTCCAGGTGGGAATTTTTATTTTATTGTTGGGTGTGTCTCTGGTCTTGTCTTTAGGGGTCGGTAGAAAATTACGTTTGCTTTTTGAATTGCTTTCTCAATTATATGTCAGGATACTTTAAAGATGAAAGTTGCTTGCGAATTAGAATTTGAACTAATTCGCAAGCAACTTTCATCTTTAAAGTATCCTGACCATATAATTGAGGGAAGCAATTCAAAAAGCAAACGTTTTTACTTTTACCGACCGACCCCTAAACAAAGACCAGAGGACACACCCAACAATAAAATAAAAATTCCCCACCTGGAGACGATTAAGAGAGTAAACTCACACACCCTTGGGAAATCCAACCCTTTTGCATTTACCTACCCAAATACCTTAGCCAAATTCCTGATTAACGTCCAACAAAAGACATCGCCCAAAGACTCTGGGGTATATGAGATCCCATGGCCAGGACTGTGACCAATCTTACATCGGATTTACAGGTAAATCACTTCCCCAGAGATTAATACAACACAAACGGTCAGTTAGGTATGGACAACAGAACTCGGCTATTTTCAATCATATAAATGAACATAACCATAGAATAAACTGGAATATGTCACGTGTAATTTATAGCAGCAACTGCCGGTACAAGAGTCAAATGATGGAATCGGCCTTAATAAAAGAGAAGCAGGTAATGAACATCTCAAAAGGGAATTGGACCTCGGACATCGTCGACGCAGTGTTCATTCAACCAACGCTTAAGAAGATTAAAGGAAGATTATCAGCGGGGGTGACCTAAATTGGCTTACTTGTGGACGAATCTCTTGGGTATAAATACCACCTTTTCTGTAAACTTTTCTCATTCATATAACCTGAGGAGAGACAGCAGTCTCTGAAATATAGTACTTTTCTCTCTACTTTTGGTGTTTTTATGGGCTCCTTTTATTAGATATATATATATATATATATATATATATATATATATATATATATATATATATATATATATAATGTATTTATATATATATACATATATATATATATAATTTAATTGATTTATGTTATCAAAAAGCTCATAAAAAGTTTTATAATGTTGCTATTAATGAAAAAGAAATCCCTAAAAATGTACTTAGCTTACCTTATTTTCGTGGATTTGAAACCATAAAATCAATATTTAAATCATTTAATGTTAATGTAGTGTTCTCTTATAACAAAATACCATTAAAGATATGCTAATTAAGAATAGTCCCGTAACAAATAACAACATCATTTACAAAATTCCTTGTAAGGATTGCCCATCGTTTTACGTTGGTCAGTCTAGTAAAAATTTATGTGTTCGGGTTAAGCAGCATATGTATTCAGTTAGAACAGCCCAGACTTCAAATGCACTGTTTATCCATCTGAGTGAAAAATCTCATTGTATTAATTGGGGTGATGCCTCGGTAATTGCTAGATCTAATGATTATGTTTCAAGAAATTTACTGGAATCGGCAATTATACAAATCACTAATAAAAACAACCTAAATCTTAGTCTGGGAATGTACCATTTGGACCCATATATTTGTAAGATGTTTATGAAGGACCTCAAAATAAATGAACAACTAATAAATTAGCCCACATGTATATAGTTATTAATTTCTCTCTCTCTCTCTCTCTCTCTCTGTCTTTCTTCTCTCTCTCCTCTCTCTTCTCGTCTCTCGCTCTCTCTCTCTACTCTCTCTCTCTGGTTCGATATTTTCTCTCCCTCTTTCTCTTGCTCGATATATATATATATATATTTATATTTTCCTTCGTCTTTTCATTAATAATAATTTTTGTTGGGAAAATTTGTGTAAAAATTCATGATATTAAATTGTATATGCTCCTGTGTTGTTTTCAAAATGTACTGTTTTTCTGGAAGAATCACTTGTTTACCGCGGGTATCCTTCAAGGTGTGGCTATAGCCTATGACTCCTCCTCCTCTCTGTAGAGTGAAAATCGCCCTTATGGCTAATTTGGTAGTGTCAGTTTGTATATTAAGCCTTCTTGTTTGGACTATGGTGTTCTTTGTAAAATCAGTATGCCTCAGTAAAGGGTCCGAATAGGACCGAACAGTACTCGGCCCAAACCTCGGTTTTTTTTTTTCATTTTGTTTTTTTTCCCTCGTGGCAAAAAAACCTTTAATTTATACATAGCATCAGTTTTCGTTTTATAGCTTTAGTGATCAAGTTATTCAATATTAGTATATACACACCACACAATAGATACTATATTATATATATATATATGATATATATATAATATATAATATATATTATATATATCTATATATTAATAATAGATATATCTATTATAGATCGATTATATATATAGATATGTATGTATGTATGTATAGTATATATCTATATAGTTTATAAGATATATAATTATATATTTTTTTTCGATTTTTATATATAACTATATATAATACTATTAACATATATTATTATATATATTAGGTGAGATTATTGATATATATATTATATCATATAATAATATATAATATAAAACTAATATAATTTATATATTACTATATCATATAATATATATATTTATTTACTATATATCAATATATTATATATTATATATATATTATATAGACATACTATTTATATCTATATATATACGATTATATTATATATAATATATAGAGATATATATAGATATGACGTATGTATGTATGTAATGTACACACACACACAACACCACAGCACACACACATTATATAATATATTATTATATATTATAGTATATATAATAATAAAAATTTAAAAAAAAAAATTATTTATTAATAGATAAAATATATAAATATAAATATACATACATATAATTATACCAGAATAATAATAGACTATATTAATATATACTATATATATACTATTTCGATTATATATACTATATTATTACGATTATATATATACTATAATATCTATTAGATAATAGAATATAATATAATTATACTATTCATATCTATATATCATATCATACCATATAATATCTGTAGATATATATATATACTCGCTTATCTTCTATTCTTATATCATATATATTATAAGTAATTATATAGATATATAGACTAATAATATATATAAAGATAAATTGAAGCCTTATACAAATGGAAGTTATTAACCATGATCAAGTATTGTAGGCATGTTAGTAGTATATTATTGATTCGTTGCAACTGGTCATTGTATTTTGTGGCATGGCAATAACAACGACTGGCATTAAAAGGAAAAGAACGAACATCAATTAGTGATAAAAAAGTTATAATAATCATCATCATCATCATCATCATTATTTTTTACAAAAAGAAATACTGAACCTCCTGGATATCTATGGAAAACAAAAGCGTAAAAAGACCGAGTGACAAGAAAGACAAAGCATGTTTCCTGGATTCCTTTGCTGGATGGACGAGGAGAAGAAGACTTGAAGAATGGAAATCTCCAGAGGAAACTAAACAAGAAGTCAGAAGGCTTAAAGTCAGGCCGTATATCCTCCGATAAAGATTGAATATATATACACACACAAACTCACACACACACACACACACACACACACACACACATATATATATATATATAATATATATATATATATATATATATATATATATATATATATATATATATATATATATGACGGATATTGTCAATCAAAAGTTTGAAAGGTGTAACAGGAGGAAAACCTCACAGTTGCACTATGCATCAATTGTTAGGAGACAGTGGAAAGTAAGATGGAAGAAAGAGAATATGAAAGGAGGTACAGTAAAATTAATGAACGTGATTGCCGCTAGGGGCCGAGGGCACGTTGCAAAGAACCTTAGGTAATGCCTACAGTGCACCCTACGGGGGATATCCCGGCAAAGAGAAAACTGAAAGGAAAAAGAACTGAAGGCTGGGAATCCTGACCATGGCAACAATGAGAATATCTTCACGCCATAAGTCTTGCGTAAAGGGAATATCTTCTTCTACGGAAGAAATACGTAGAAAATAAAAAATAAATGAAGTGGTTACATATAAAGAATCCAAGTAGGGTTGTTAAAAGCTATTATGGAGTGCAAGCAGTTTTTCTGAGTGGAACAGAGTTGGTAAAAAGGGCTGTAAATATTAATGAACTTATTGCTTCAATGGAACAATTTGTCATAAAAATACACAATTATGTCGTAGAGATTATTTTATATGTGAAACAAACATAGACTTCCGTCCTCATCAGTGTTAACGTTAAAACCTTTTAGCGTTAATACTGATATTCGAAAGTCTATGTTTGTTTTACATAGTAATATACTCATATATAATTGTGGATTTGTATTAATATAATATAATGATAATAATGATAATATTGTGTACATGCAGTCAGAATATTAAAAGAACTGTTACTGTGGCAGACTCAATCTGTGATGTAAGAATTGTTAGCTGTTCAAACACGCAATAAAAAACTTAAGAAGTATATATTTACTTATTTCTTAAGAGAAGACACAACACCGAGATTACAACACTAAGTGCGATTTCCCTTTCTTATCTTAATTCCTTAACACTTTCACCTTTACTTTTCTAGAAGATTTTAGACAGCAGGGGAAGAATGCTGAAACCTTAACACGGTGTATGACATGAAGTGAAAAGGATTTAACGAGGAGAGGGAAGAGGAGAAAGATGAAATAAAAGGAAAGGTCACGAAAGTCAGTGAGAAAATAAGAGGAAATGACGATATCGCAAAAAACATAAGAAACACAAAACGATTTTATGTTATTCAGGAATGAGAACATCTAGGGTATTATGGCGTGAGAAATAAGGGAGGAGAACGGTACAATAATCGTTTGGATAAAAATACAGTCCGTCTGACCCCTTCGTTCGCAATGCTATTGCGAAGAAATGTCAGAAGTATCGGCTAAAAGCGTTGGTATTACAGCATTTCCAGAGGGTCGGAACCGAAAGCCGTCAGGAAAAAAAGAAAATTATCCTATCGAGCAAAAGGCCATAAGTTGATAGGTGGGGCTGGATATATGATATTGGTCGTCAGGACGGAATCGATAGTCGTTAGGAAATCGTTTACTTCCACTGAATACTGACAGAAAGTATTGAAAGAGATGTCATTTTGAAATGGATACAGTCAGCTCTCCCTGTTTCGTCTTTATGTTTCAGGGCGGCGATTTCTTTCATTCGCGAAGATGCTCCTCTTGATAGTCACTTATTTTCGATTGGACGGTTCGAGAGTACAGTACAGAGAGAGAGAGAGAGAGAGAGAGAGAGAGAGAGAGAGAGAGAGAGAGAGAGAGAGAGAGAGAGAGAGAGAGAGATTGGTTCCAAGTATGTGAGAAAATTACGTTGGGAAATCGTGTCTGGAATCTTGAAAATCTGATATTTTGTGAGCATTTTCCTAGTTCAATGAATCCTCTCGGATGAGCATTATTTCCGTAAGCAAGTTGATAACTCAGGAGATATCTTATTGTATATTAGACGATTGATTTCCTTACAGGTTTTAGGGCAGCTTCCACATAGTTCGGTGTTTGCTCAAACTTGACATTTATCTTACATATGCTCCCCATTCTTTAGATTCATTTACTTTGACAGATGTTTGCATTCGTGAGCCGTAATGAAGGAGAACAAAATATGCAAATCTTCATCGCT
>NC_087201.1:149650930-149660930 GCF_015104395.2 Macrobrachium nipponense | reverse complement strand
TTAGCCTGTCTTGATTAGTGTATTTTTGGCAAATATTTTTACGATTTTTTACAATCGGGACCCCTCCAAAGTGGAGCCTACCCTTAATATCAAAGCTTGGCTTATGGGATCTTCTGAGGTAAAACCTTTGTTTCCTTCTATTACTTTAATCTCTCTGACGAGTGCTCCTTCTACTACCCTCCTGTGACTAATTTTCTGTTTTTTGTACATAAACGCCTGTCCACACGACCGGGCCTGATCGGCGTGAATGTTGTCCACACGGGTGAGGCGATGGAGAGGTGGGCGTGCCCGACGATGCCAGTAGTGTGTTCAGTGCGGTATGATAAAACATGGTGCCTACCGCAAAGAAGAAGATAGTGTAGCATGATAATTGCTTTGTATGTGATGAAAAAGAAGAGAATATGGTGCAAAGAATGGCTCAGTAAAAGAAATGTATATGGTTCACGTATGTCTGCCAGGGTCGAAGCTCAAGCCATCGGGCACCACCATTGTGATTTTGCTACAAGACCCATCGGGCAATTTTACTGTTTGCCCGTCAAGTGTGCCTGTTAGAGGGGAAGTCCGCCGATCAGGCCCGACCGTGTGGACAGGCCTTGAGCCTACTGTTTATGAAATCCATCCTATGGACATTTTCCCAGCAATGCCTAGCTATTGCACTCCCCTGAGGGTTAAGCTGTACTGCCCTTCTATGTTCTTGGATTCTAGTCCTTATTCCCCTACCTGATTCCCCCACATATTTGTCTCCAAAACTGTTGCAATTGATTATGTATACCCCCTCTACATCACCTGTATTACTGTCTTCTCTTTCCAATTTATTTTTACATACTTTGTTTTTTACGGTATTATCAAAGGTATATACAAACTTATATTTACT
Organism: Macrobrachium nipponense; assembly: GCF_015104395.2. Lineage (NCBI taxonomy): Eukaryota > Metazoa > Arthropoda > Malacostraca > Decapoda > Palaemonidae > Macrobrachium > Macrobrachium nipponense. Next base: position 149,660,056 of record NC_087201.1, on the reverse strand, counting down.
TTTTCATTTTTGAAGTAATTAGTTTCATTTTAGGCATAAAAGGGAGGGCAACTATTTTGTTGTTTTATTTATTCCATGTACTCTCTACATTTTCTCTGTAAAAAATCTTCCAAGCTTTGTTGAGTGCCCTTTTTCTGAACCATTCCGGGTATGCTAATGCATCGAAGCTTTTATCGATGTAATTTATTTCTTGCTCTATCTTGCAAGGGTCACATGTTCTCATTGCCCAAAGAAATAAACCTGTTAGAACACCTATTTTTATAGCATGCCTATGAAAAGAGAAGAAATGAATATATGAGTTACACAGTGATTTTGTGGGTTTCTTTTTCAATTGAGGATAAGGATATTTTACCTATGTTTTAAAAGCATTGTTCATTTTTAATCTCTATCAAGATTTTTATGAAACCGAAAGGAAATCCAAGGTAGCATTAGAGGCCCAGCACCATCGCAGCTGCTCAATTTCTGGGCCCAAGATTCCATATATAGGTTTTTTTTCCAATCCAGTTAAGACTTCCGGGCGAGAATATTTCCACATCTTAGGAATGAGGTCACACCAGTCACATCAACCTGGAATAAGCAAGAGCATAAGGACCGGTTCAGAACAGACAATATATCGTTATACTTATTTGGAAGGGAATCTTTCAAAAAAAAAAAAAACTACAACTAAAAATTGCTATGGGCTGCTCTATGAGCAAGAAACCGTGCTGGCAAAAGGCCAGCTCAATCAAAATCAACAGAACTGAAAATAATTTAAATTAAAACATAACTTACGATACTTTCTCTTCGTTTCTAATCCTTTCACGTCGTACAATAATTGAGAGAATAAAAGCTGCAAAAACTTCTGCTAGTACCTAAAATTGGCATTGTAATGTTGCTATGAATGAAAATATTCTTACGCAGTTACAAATCTAATTTAGTACAATAAGTATAAAAGCATCTAGTACGCCGAAGTTTTAACCTTTAATTTAACTAATTTTATCATTTATCAAATTTGGCAGTTTAAGTGACTGCACAACCGATTTCGCCGATTCAGTGAACTAAACCATTAACGTAATGCCAAATTAATCTTAATATAACTTAATATACACTTACAAGTAGCTGAAGATATGGTAGTCTAGTTAGTTTTTCCTCCCAAGAACTCGTTATGGCAGGACTTCCACCCTACCATAACTAGTTCAAGGGAGTACCTCCACTCCTAAAGGGGCACCGCTCCTATAGGGGTGGAGGATTTGAAAAGAGTTAGTGTTAAGATAAGCAGCAAAATTTAAAAATCACTCACCGTTTATTTCCATCGTTTCTATTTACCTATTCTCTATAAAACTGAAGCAGGTCAAACTCCTCCTCCGTCAATACTCCATCGTCCAAACAAATGACCAGTTCAATGGTTTGAATCTTCATCGCTGATATTATCAACCGAGTAGAGACTAATACGTACACCTGAAATATTAAGAATTCAGTATAACTGTGATCCCTGATGTACCTTGGCGAAAAAGGAGATTCACCACCTACGTTAAGAAAGACCTAGGAGTTACTGAAGAGTCAGACAACCAGTAAAACAAGAAAGGTTGAACAAAATAAGAGCAAAGACATTCGCAAAAAAATCCAATAAATTAACGAAGTCAAGCAAACACATTCGCGAAGAAATCCAGTACAGTAATGAAGTCAGGTTGGTAAAAACTTAAAATTCAAAAAAGGAAACTTTATACTAACACTAAATACCACACTGTTACAAGCCGTCTACCAGTCGATGCAAGAATAACCCAGATCTTCCGGACCACTTCTGACGAAGGGAGACATCGTTTTCCAAGGACGATCACCTCCAGGAGCAACTACCAAGGGTGAATCGTTACCGAGAACGGTCGCTCGATTCTTTTTGGCGAGAATCAGGCCAAAAGCTTTGGGTTGCTCCCCGTCTTCTAATATTGACATTTTTACTGGTTTCCCTTTGTCGATGCGCTGTTAATTCTTCAAGAAACATTTATGTAGCATTCAGTCGGAACTTTTTTACAGCCGAACTTCCTATTGTTACATTTGTAAGAATCTTTCCCTTAAAGGAACACACCTTGATTTTCAAACAATTCACATGTATGCAATGTCGAATAGATGCCAGTTGCCTTTCTTACACATCAAGGATCCCAACAATGGTTCTTTATATGCCCAAATCTAGTTGTCTCTACCGTGTAATAAATCTATCCCAAAAATTACTATGAAAATATTTATCATCAACAAGAATGAAACCAATGGAAAAATATCGGTAAATATAAAGAATAGTTTTTATAACAAGAGCTATATTTTCGCTCAACCGAGAACTCTAAAGCTATAGGCCATTTTCTAACGTGTCCTATATTTCAAAGACGTTCTAAACACAACGATATAAGGATATTTATTTCAAGGGCTGAGACATAAATATATATATATATATATATATATATATATATATATATATATATATATATATATATATATATATATATATGTTTGCGTGTGTATGTGTGTGTGTTTGTATATATAGGGTGTGCAATTTTTTCATCTTAAATCAGTTACATCTGTTCCGTGAATTGTCGTGCATAACCCAAGTGCTTGCACAAAAGGATAATCAGAAGCAAAGCAAAAACAGAAATAGTTATCTAATAACTATTTACCGAGTTTCCCTATAAGAGTTTATCTCATGTTACACACATTAATCATATGTATCTGCATCTTATGATTGAAACTGACATGAATTATGTAGCATTTCCAGCGTCCTACTTTCAATAATAGCTGCACTAACATTTGTCGACTGGCAGAAAACAAATCGACTCTCATACTTGTTTGTCTAATAAACTGACGTCGCTTATCATCGTATGTTTTGCAAATTCGAGGGATGAGATATTCAAGAGTAAAATCGGACAAAAGGTTTTTGCGAAGAGAATGTTGAATTGTTCCTCTTGAATATCAAACCATAGCACCCAATGTTTGATAACAGCATTTTAAGCAACGATTTCAGTTGATGTCAAAATGCCTTTAGTTTATTGATTTACGGATTTTATGAAGGCATGGAATATATATAAATTCATCATCAAAATTCACTCCTCCGGTATTTTTCTCTTATTGAAAATATTCTATGAATGAATGTTATTCAGTTTGATTCAGGGAACCCACCTGTATTCCACTGAAATATTCTACCGAAATATTTTGTGAAACCTTTAGTACAGGAAGATTTCAGAAAACGATGCTTAAGGAAAAAGTAAAATTAAAAGTCGGTCAGGAAAGGAATTGTGCAGCGAGAACGATTTTAAAATGCTCTCGGCATTTACTCATTATTTTTTGCAGATTTTTATTATTTAATTATCATGACAATGAAATGTAAATTATGCTCTTGGTTTATAAATGGCCTTAATGATCATTCTTTCATTAGAAGGAAGATGTTCTAAGTAAGGGATTCATCTGGTATTCATAATATGAAAACTTTAGTTTTTTTCTCTCATATCTGTATATATTTCTATCCAGTTTCAACTGACGTTGAAGAATTTGTGAATGTACATTTGCACCTGAAATCCAGGCCAGCTTTTTTTTTTTTTTTGGTATGTTAGATTCATCTATTCAAATAGACAGAGATGTTGCGAAATATATTTCATTTCAAAATGCATCATGAATTTCAAGCAATACAAGTCACCTCTGGCGGAATTAAAAAGATATAATGTTAAAGAATGCTTTTTTCTTTTTGCATCTTTTTTATATTTCCGAAGAATGTTTTAATTCTGGTTTATATAAGTTATGTGATATCAGTTGTTTATGTTTTCTCTCATTTAAACGCAATTCATTAAGAGTTAAAACCTCCCGTATTTTGAAACATTTTTATATTCAGGATTCCCTTCATGAATTATTCACCAATCATGAAAATTATTCCATATCAATAATGGCCCTACTAACCTTTACCCATAACCCTCGATTGATCACAATGCTAAAGTATGATTAATCCTTTCAGCTTGGTTTTTATTAACCCTAATGACTGGAGATTATTTCTTGAAGAATGTTTAACAAAATTAGAAGAATGTGTGAAAAAAAAAAATTTGAAAGGCGTGAGCCAAGGCTCTGGTAACCTTTGTATTCCTGAATATTCTACTACAATATACCGAAGCCTCTTCATCGATATATGACCTGGAAAAAAACCTGCTCTATAATTTTCTATTAAATTTTTCAGATGTGTTCCTACGCCATTTCGTTTAATCACACAAATCGTTGAAAGCATTAGGTAACAAATACAAGATTATGAAACAGGGACTCCCTTTTTTTTTTTTTTTTTTTTTTACCGAGCACAAAGGATGAGCGAAACGCAACGCTTTTGTAAGAAAGAGAGGAAGGCAGTAAATAACAACGGTATTGGGAGGAATAAACCTCATCAAATCCTCCCTCTTTTGATTGGATTTGGAAAACGAATTCAGGGGAGCCTTTGTCTCCTTCATCCTCGATGATATCGTTTTTCTGAATTGATCAGCAACGTCTGAGACAAGCATGTTCTCATTATTTTATTTATTGTAGAATTTCCTTTTTTTATTTATATTGCTTATCGGGGGAGTCTCTCTTTATTCTCTAGGGTACGGGGGAGCTTTGGTTACTGCTTTCTTGTGGGGTTTTTAATTCCTACTTTAGTGTAGCAATGAATGTTTTGTGATCTCCACATCTGCTCTTAAATATTCTTATATAGTGGCTAGTGTCATGGAATTTCACTAAGATGTCGGAAGTTCGCATCTTCCCCAGGGCGATGAGAAATCACCGACTCTGTATCATAATCAGTTACTGTTGCGGTGTGGGGTCTGCGGTGGGATGAAAACAAACAACTTCTTTGGAAGCTTGAATTTCAAGCCAATGGTCCCTGTGTGAAAGTTCCATGTGAATAGGTTTCTTCTACTGATATATAATAAATGATAATAATAATGACACTCATCTGAAGATTTCCCATTCTCTATTATTATATTTGTTTTGAAAAAGAATACAACAATAATGAGTACTGAGTTATGGTTACCAAAACTGGCGTCACAGCATCTACGTAATTGACGCTGTAATAAAATTAAAAAAAGGTAACTTTTTAAAGATACAAGAGGGAAATTGTAATTTGTTGAGGAGGCCCGCCTCCTTCACAAGATACATGACTGCTCTACATTACAATCTTCCCGAGAATTATAGCAAGGGTATAATGGCCTTCTCTGGCACCTCCCCAAGAGAGAAACCTACTATGTCTTAGATTCTCACGAAACGAAATTACATTATTATTATTATTATCATTATTATTTTTATAATTATTATTATCATTATTATTTCAGTAGATGAAACCTATCCACATGGAACAAGCACACAGGAGCCATTGACTTGAAAATCAAGCTTCAAAACAATGTTGATTTCAGCCTCCCACCACAGACCCGACACTGCAGTATTAATTGATCATGATACCAAGTCCGGCGTTTTCTCATCCCCCTGGGAGAGACGCGATCCGCGTCATCTGAGTGGCATATCACTACCCTAAACATTTTACCAGCCGACGAGATAATGTAAACAAATATACCTTTTTGCTAAATACTACTCAGTAGCCAAGCTGCTTATGGAAAGTGAACAGGGATAATAATGCCATCAGTCTGGAAATCTTACAGAGACCTGAATATGATTTAACACTATAACAATTGAGGGATATTCCCTTATGATGTTGGACTGGAAGGCTGGCGAACTCATCACTGGCTTATAATACTTTGCTAATTAGATCTTTAAAAATTTTCCTCTTCACTGACCCGAATGTCATTGAAAATTCTTTCAAGCTGAGTTACTTTGGTATTGTTGTTATTTATTGGGGAGGGTTCCGTATGATCTTGAAATTGAGTTGTAAATCGTCCTGGCATTTTACTCATTTGTACTGAAATAGTTACGAAATGGGGCGTGATAAATAAAAAAAACGCGACAGCAAAAGCAATATGTATGTTAACATCAGTTTGAATTTCAAATTCGTATGGGAATGAAATATGATTTACTGCATTTTACTTACGTAAAGCTGCCTTTTTTCACATGATCTAACAAAATGCTCATTGTTTCGCTAACATTTTTAGACTAGCACATCAACATTAGTATTTAAGCATATAATGTCAGGCCTAGTCTAAGAAAACCATCCATAGGAATGATGAAAGTTTAGACTAACATCCTTTAATAAGCTATCATGGTAGGCTAAGCGGCAGTGCTTACCTTAACACTGATAAATACTACCACTGATCATCATCAGTGACCCAGTGTTGCCACATTTCCACACCACTGACTTCTACGCTTGCCTAAATTTTAAATTCATCCAACCATCGGTTAAATCTAACGCGTATAATACGACATATACATTCCTTAACAGTCTAAAGATCTTTTCCCGTAAACTTCCCTTATCAAGTTGATCTCAGTCACTTTTTACATTTATGAATAAGATTTTAAATAGATTTAAGTTACCTTAATTAGATGGAGAAATAAAGCTGTTACTCTGTTGTCGTCTGCATTTCGATCTGTCAACCAAGACAGCTAAATCGACTTGTGCTGCGTCAATGATTCGGCGTAAAGAACTATTCTTTGATGTCTCTTTATTCAGTCATTGCTATATAAACATATATATGAATTTGCAAGTGACCGAGAATATAGGGCAATGAATCATATAAGAAACTAATATATCTGACCACAATAAACCCCTAAAAAGAATGTGGGAATCTTTTCCACACTTGATGTGGCAGGTCCGTAAAATGAAGACCACACTTCTACACCGATCATCTTGTGTATCAAACCTTCCACGCTGGAGGCCACCTTTCCACATTTCGGCCATTGCCAAATAACACTGTCTGCTCTCATCCAACAACACTCAGCAGTTATCAGTCACCATCATAAATGTGATCAATCTCCACTGCTGACACCACCACCAACTCCTAACAGCAAGCCATCAGCACTGATTGAAGCAGTACGCGCTATCACCGTGATCACTTGTAAACAAGCATGGAGGAGCAAATTATGACGTCATCAGAACTTACAGTAACGAATAAATACTGACTATTTACTTTAAATTATTAAGCACACAAAGTGATTGATATATATTGGTTTAGACATCGACATCTTAATTGTCATTGATTTTTTTATCTCTCAAACTTGCGAGAATTATGATACGTCTTTTAAAGCTCAGTCAGTACAGACCGTGTTTTGAATAAAGTTAAAATAATGTAGTCTATGATTATGTAGCATAAACTGCTCAAAATAAGTAAACACAGGTCACCCAATTTTATACTAGTGAAATATTAACTTAGATAGTAATGCGCTCTAGTCAATCAAATCATCAATAGTTCCTTAATTACGTATTGGGGCTTTTTGCTTTCGCCTTAATATATGATAATGAAAAATCTAAACCAGTCGTGCAAGTATTTTGAATGCAAGAGTCGTTTTTCTGGCAGAGAGTAACTTAAAATCGACAAGATTCAAGGTCAACCTTTTCTCAGTTTATTTTTTACTCACAAATAGTGATAATGTCAGTTTCCGTTATATTTTCATTTGTGATTGTGTGCACATTTTCTCCCAATAGACACTTAAATTATTAACCTGCCCAATGAGATGCAAATGATATTAACGTTCCCGTACTGTTTGTCAACAATGCTAATCTGGATCAATTCCACGACGAGTATCCGCATCAACACTAAAATAAAAAAACCTGCTAATGATATTTAAAGCATATTTTTAGTCCAAAAATCTATCTTGCCGTATTTAGATAAAATGCACACCAAATTATCACAAAAATAAGTACATTTACAGTGAAAGTTTTACTCTAATATATATATATATATATATATATATATATATATATATATATATATATATATATATATATATATATATATATATATATATATATATGTGTGTGTGTGTGTGTGTGTGTGTGTGTGTGTGTCGTGTGTGTGTGTGTGTGTGCGTGTGTGTGTCATTTTGAAGGTTGGTAGAAGTAATTTTTAGAAGATTACTTTTGCATAAATAAAATCCCATATGATTTCATCAATAGCTCTTTGATAACCCTCCTCACACACGCATATAATTCATTTGTAGAGCTGAAACGTAATGCTATCCAATGTGACCGTACAATAAAAAGTAAAAAAAAAAAGAATAAGAAAACTGAATTGTGTGCTTCAAAAATTTTGTCCTGTATCAGAAAAGATTCATCTGCCCAACATCATTTTCCCATGAAAGGAAATCTAATTATATTGCAATTAAAATGAGAAATTGTGCTTCATTTCGCAGGCTTCTTTTTATCTTTGTTCCTTGTGACGGTACAGAGGCTGATTTAGGATAAATGAAAGTTGATGTGGTCAACGTTGTTCACATTCAATTCACTAACTTTACTCTTGCTAATAACTGAATACATTAATTCTTATTCACAGTAATACGGAATTTAAAGTATCTAACTAATCGAGCTTACCTTGCTGCGTTTTCTTGAGCGATCTCCCTCTTTTTGTATTTCATTTTACTGCAAAGTTATGAATTGGAAGTTATTTGAAAGGCAGGCGTAATCACTTGTGACTTCTATTGAAAAATATTGAATTCGTTGGATGTACAACCAACGTGGGTTAATAAAATGGAACTCTTCAAGCAAATGAGGATTTCTAAGCATCTTTATGTATGGGCATGCATTTTTAGAGCAGTGGAGGGGAGTGATGGATGTGGGGGGAGGGGGTGGCCTGTTTTGGCCAATTCGAAAATGCTTTATTAAAAGTGGATTTTTTCTAGTAATTTTGTATGTGTATAAGTATGTGTGCGAGTTAATGCATACGGTGTATATGCAGTATGGATACTTAAAAATACTTGCGTGTATGTAATGTAGTACATGTTCTTTGGAAGCTTGTTTAAACCAAGTTAATGGTATTTTAGACTTCCTCCACCTGAAATAGAGTTCACTTTTTGAATAAAAAGAATTATCTATCGCTACAGGGGGACACATCGGAATTTTAGAAGTGATCGGGTGGGGCACGGTAAAAATAAAGAAAAGATGGTTGGGAACCACTGGTTTAGGGGAATATCTGATGACTTTCATGCAACAACAATCAGTTTCTAGGAGACTAGATAAACAGTTATCTATGCAAATAGCAATATCAAACGTAA
>NC_087201.1:149595930-149648430 GCF_015104395.2 Macrobrachium nipponense | reverse complement strand
AAGATGGGAAACTGACTATTTATACCATTAAAAAAAAACGTCATCCACCCGTCAGGATGCGCGCCATCTATTGATTATGCCCTCAACTAAAACTCGGCTGGCGTAGCGCGGCTTTTTTAAATGTTAAAATTTATTCTTATGCTAAAATAAACTTCTCTTTATAAATTATTGAATACTAAATCGAGTTAATATTGCTTGTTAACATGTTATATGGCTCTATCATAGCTTATGACTTATATATTGGCATTCTGAATCATAAATAAATCCTCAGTTAATGTAACATTAATTGCTAAGTATCTATATCTAAAATTGAGAGGGCAGTTAGAATGAAACAAACTTATTCTCATATTATCTTATTATTTCACCAATATAGTATACAGTAATTATTTTCCTTTTTTTGGGCTTGTGCTTATGATTGTATACTGTACATACCTAAGCAACTGTACACAAATGTTCTTGCAAAGAACATAAACAAAGTAAAAGAAATGGCACATGCTTGCATTTGCATGCAATAGTCATACAAGTCATGCAAACAAAACATGCATATATCAGAATTTAAAATAGCAAACAAAGCATGGGATGATCAAAACCAATAATATGAAATCAAAATGAAAAAGCAGACTTAACTTGCATGCTGATTAGGCAAAAGTTAAGCAATATTTGTTAATAAAACTAAAAAAGTACAACAACAAAGTAGTAAAAGTAAGGTACCCTTTTATAACAAATGCAATGCTGTATTTTACAGAATACTGTATAAGCAAAAATCTAGGTTTAACTTAATTTCCATAAAAAGCAAATAAAAATTGAAATCACAAATCAAATAGGAAACAAACCTATTTATAACAATTTATTAAAATCTCATAGCCCAATTGTGGGAGTTCTCAAAAATGCATATTCAATTGGCACCCTTTTATGAAGGTAATGTAAACAACACTTCTGCCTGGTATTTTCTAGTAAAATGCCATTTCTGCAAGAAGCATGCACATTCCTAAAAAAATTTGAAACAATTATCTAATTGACTTGAACCATGTTTCTTTTTGCATCATGTACAGTACAAGCAAATATCATAGGTTTTCACAACTTGTTTTGCCAATTTATTACTACTGTATTACTGCGTACATTTGCTGCCAAATGGTTAAATTTACTTTGGAATACTATGTGGGGTGTTGGTACCAATTACAAGATTTCATTAAAAAAAATTGAACAATTATGAGCATATAATGCAGAAACTTAGATGAAACGGTAAGAATGGATCTTGTGGGAGCAGATATGCTGGTTTGCATGTAATTTTCTTTTATTGTTTTGAATGCTTTTATCCATACATATAGGAAAATTCAATCATAGATTAAAAGGTTAGTGAACTTGAAATTAAAGTAAGACACTCTAACTTAACTAACCTACTTATGCTCTCCCATATGAATGCTCCCACAAGATACATCCTTCCTGATGGAACAACTTTGGTTCGCTAAATAGTTGCTTATTAATGAAAAATTAAGGTAAACATTTATAACTACAACCCAATGGTAAGCTGCTGAGAATATAACATAACTACAGTATATATACAGTATATCAAAGTTGCTGTGAGAAGCCTATCTGGAAAAGGCATGGAGACCCAATATTCACGAATTGTATGACAGTGATAGGAATTGGTATGTTTATTTCATATTTCTAGAGATTTTCAAGATATGCAAATATAACTTTAAGGTATTTATTTGAAATACAATTGACAAGAATGACAAGAAAATATAGTTTTCTAGTTGATTGATATGTTTTGCAAGATAGCTTCATTTCCATTGCAAATTACTGTTGACATGGTTAGGTAACTGTTGGCATGGTTATGGTACCGCTGATATGGTTAGGTTTACTGTTGACATGATTAGGCTACTGATGTACATTACCAGGAAGGTTAGGTTGGTTGTTGGGTTTCAAATGGCAAATATTTTTTTCTAGTCGAAAATCACATGTAAATATATTTTCTTTCCGCTTAGAGGCGTCCACCGTATTATAAATATTTTCCAATATTTATTTCGGAATAACACTGCACCGACATTCAATTTTGCTTTGGTCTATTTTAATTCTTCATTTTCTCTAAAAGTCATCATGTACTTTGTAACAGATGTAATGATTTTATTACCTTTCTTTATTCTGAGGAAAAGCATGAAAAATCAGATGGGGAAAATCATTTTCGTCCTATTGCAAACCACACACGGGTGATGATGGCTACGCCCACTCATGATTGAAATTGAATGCCCGCTTTGTGAAAAAGTAAACAAACAGACGATGTAGGCAGGTGAAATGCTACCGCCATCTTCATTTCATGCCAGGAACTAAATTGTATGCGGCCGATGCGGCTGTTGGCTTGAGCTTCCCATCTTTCGTGTATTGTCTTTGGGTAACGATATAGCCACCCTTGGTAGTTGCTCCTGGAGCTGATCGTCCTTGGCAAATGATGTTTACCCTCGTCGACATTGTTAGGGCAGCGCCGGCACCTCATTCTTCCGTCGGCAGGCAAAGGTTGTTTTTATTATACATGTGGCAGTTTGATTTCATTTTTTTTTTATTTTTTGTTTTTTTTTTAATTTATCACGTTTATAGGATCCATTCGGTTTCATTATGCGGTGGTTCTCCTTGCGTAAGTGTTCGTCTTGATTTTGGTAGATTTTGTGAAGAAGTTAATGATTGCTTTGATGTTAACATTACAATAGATTGACAATCTCTTACGCTTAGTTACGTAAAGGAGTGTCGTTATAAAATAATTTATTTATTTCTATTGTTTCAGGTTCGTCCTTGTTGATGGCCACTCGGGTGATAGTACGTATCGGCGATGGGCATTTAGACTTCAATTTCTATTGATGTTTGGACGATGGAATCTTGAAGGAGGAAGAGTTTGACCCGCTTCATTTTTCAAGAGTTTCGGTAAATAGAGAAGATGGAGATAAACGGTGAGTGATTTGCTGTTTGCATCTTGCATTTTTTTTTTTATAAATCCTCCACCCTTATAGGGGCGGTGGCCCTTTAGGGGTGGAGGTACTCCCTTGAAGTAGTTATGGTTGGACGGAAGTCCTGCCATAATTAAGTTCCTGGAAGGAAAATGTCTAATATCAGGTACTTGGTGAGTGTGAGTTTTAAAGTTGAGATTTATTAATGCTCGAAGAAAATTTTTAAACAAAAACTTGTCTCGTACTTGATATTTGATTCTTGAACTAACCAACGTCAGTTTGATTTTTATTGTAATATTTGATTTTTATTGTAACTAAGGAAGTATTCTTTTTAAAATTCGTAATTCTCCTTCACGATATACGCTGCATATTTAGGTTGTGCCAGCGGACTGTTCTAAATTTGTTCATTTATTTCAGATTAATCTCTAAATCCGATGTGGCCAGGCTGTTCAAACTAAAGGGACTAAGGTGTGGATAATGTTGAGACCTAAGACCTGGAATGAAAGTAGCTGCAAATGTCATCTTGAATTTCTGAAGGTAATTTTTTTTTACCCCCGTTCAATCATTAATGTAAGGGACGCTTGTCAGATTTCTTTAGCAATTACATTGTCCACCAGTGGTATTTTCTTCTATATGAAAAACTTGTTATAAATTCTGAGGTTAATATTTTTGCAATTAAGCCTTCTCTGAATTCTTAAACATTTTTTTATTGCTCCAGGTTGTTTTGATGTCTGACTGGTGTGGCCTGAACTGAAACGGATGTGACACTTCGTTCTTTCGAAGTTTCCAGTTAATTGGAAATGATGAAATAGATTATTGACTAAAAGCTTCAGCCTTGGCCAGTTTTGGTGGAGCTGGGGTTGCAATGCTACCATGGAGTTCAATTGGGATTCTTGAAACTGTCGTGGATGAGATTTATAATGTACTATACTCTTAAAATAATGGCAAATGTCCTTATCCCTACTCTTTTCCATGGTTAGTGTTTCATGACTCTAAAGGTAAAAATTGTGCTAGGAAACTTTAAGCTAGTGGCTTGCATTCCAAAAAGGCCAATATTGGCTAAAGTAAAGGTTTTGGTAAGGCTTAAAAAGACCACAAAGAATCTGAACTAGAGTACTTGAGTACTTGACGGGCGTTTATCTAAGGTTACTGTAACTGTTGATTGTAGTGTTCTTCAGGCCCAGAGGAAATCGCTAGAAAAAGAAATTGTCCTTGGCTATTAACTAAAAAGAATGTATAGAGTAAATTTTAATTCTCCTAGAAATGCCAAAATTAAATAGTTTTAAAATTTTCTAAAGTTAAAAGAAAGCTGGTCAATGGTAAAAAATAATTAATTGCCCTTAATGTAGATGTGTAAACGTGCCTATTTGTTTATTAGGTCAATTGCTTCAACGAAGTTGGGTTCTAATCTGTGAATCTTCGAACTGTCCGTAATGAAAAATACATTAACCACTTAGTGGCGGTGAGAGCTGAATCTACCTAGTCTATCGTGGACAGGTATTCATTAATATATCTCGTAGGGAAATTCATTAATTAAAGGAGGGAAGTTTAGCGTGACATAATTTGAGCTTGGGAAAATTTGGCTAATAAATGGGTAACGGTAAATGAAGACCTCGTTTACTACAAGTAGACGGATACGAACACGGGGGCCAACATATTTAATACACGGGGGGAGAGATTAAGATTTTAGTTGCTGTAATTATTATTTTTTTTTTACACAATAAAAACTAAAGATAGTGCTCCAAGTATTTTACTTGATACACAAACTTAGGATACAGAGCATACTGTAGTGGCGTTTCTCAGTGCCTCGTCCTGTTGTCGGCAGAATCCAGAAAAATGGTATGTTAGATTGTCGGCGTGAATAATCGACCCCATCGTTCGTTACATTTTCTAGAAGAGGGCTTCGTTATCCAATAAATATTTTAATAGTACAAAAACACGTAGAAACGTAACTGTTTGCACAAGTCAGTACTAGCAAGCAAGTAATACAGCCTCGGACACTCGAAGAATTTTCATGATCACGAAAAGTTTTAACTTCGTGCAACGAGAAAACATTATCATCTGCACAAACTAGCTATCATTTATTAAGTCCTCAAAATGATTAATTATTAATAGACGGCAATTCTCAGGATCGGTTTATGGCCCGTCCACACGGTCGACCTCTGCTCGGTAAACTTTGCCTCTTTGCGGGCTAAGCCTGTCGCACGCTTTATGCTGCTGTCAGAACGACACTGGTTGGATAGTGTCTGTGAGAGCCTGGCGAGGCTCCGCTGTACTCTGACGTCATTTTTCCGCTATTATCTACTATTTACGTTGAAGTAAAATGGTTGTTTAAAAGGACAAGTGTGTATTTTAGATAATTACATTATACTGAGGCGCACACATATCTGTGTATAATATGTATTAAATAAACAAGTAGAACAAATTCGGTTCAATAGGACCTATACACTTTAATCAATAGAATCGTAGCAACAAATCACCTAAAGACATTAATCTTCAACGAAGTTTATGAGAATATCATGAATAACGTAAACGAAATAGTAAGTAAAACAAATATTTTAAGGAAACATACAGAAACCATATTTGTAAAAAGGTATTACAAGAAAATAAGAACAAACTGACAAAGATTAATTATTTGACAAGATATTAAGACTTTATGCAAGACAGCTTCTAAAAAAAAACATGTTGTTAAGGACACACCTGCATGCCTTAATTATCAGCTTATGGTTATCGACCACTCTTGTCATCCAAGATTTATATTGGTAATTAGAGAGCCCTCTCTCCTGAATCCTTGTTTGTTTGTGGTACATTAGGATATAAATTATATTTCAGTACATTGGTTTAATTTACATGTAAAACTTTGATACAATCGGTCAGTTTGTTAGATTACCCTTAATTACAAGTAATTATTTATATGCTGGATATATGTATATGTATATGCATATGTATATGCATATGCATATGTATATGCATATGTAGATATATATATATATATATATATATATATATATATATATATATATATATATATATATATATATATATATATACATACTATATATATATATATATAATATATAGATATATATATATATATATATATCATATATATATATATATATATATATATATATATATATATATATATATATATATATATATATATATATATATATATATATACTATATATATACATATATATATATATATATATATATATATATATATATATATATATATATATATATATATATATATATATATATATATATATATATATATATATATATATATATATATATATATATATATATATATATATATATATATATATATATATATATATATATATATATATATATATATATATATATATATATATATTAGACAATGCAATTATGAGTAAGTTGCTAAAGAATCATAAGGAATCTTCTTGTCACCTGATTGGTCAAATGTCAGTAAGCTATCTCCATAATGGACTAGAGTGACTAGACTGACAGATTTCCGTAACATTACAATAAAGGATGTTAATATGTTTGGTTTTCAAAGTTCCCATAAGTCATAATTACCTAACGTATTCATTATGAATGGTAAAATAACGGGAAACACTTGTTTATTTTCCTTTATTTATTTGTGAAGGTTTTACGGAAACTTTTCTGTAGGTGACGTCTTTATTCGTTTAATAGAAATATTTCCGTCAGTGAACAGCCCTGCTGCAGGCAAAGCCTCGATACTTCGATAAACATTAGGAAAGCCCTATACGAAGCTTGGCTCACCGTTTCTTCGTTTCTGACGTCGCACCGAGCAAAGTTTGCAGAGCAAACTCGACCGTGTGGACAGGGCCTATGTAACCAAAAATTGATGTAATCACTAAAAGGTAATTTCGTAGACTTATATATGAGTATATTACACATAAGTATATACTATGTATGTGTATATGTATATTAACCTCCCAATTCGATGTAAATGTGTGTGTGGGGGGTAGGGGGTGGGGGGATGAGCTGTTAAATGGGTAGAAGCTTACGCCAAACCAAGTTAAGTTATTGGCAAACAAGTCTTATACGATGAAGATAACAGTGAGCAGATACCAAGGGTTCATAAATAAGCTATAATTGCATTCGAGAGTACTGAATTTGATAGTTTCATTGTAAATATGAAATGAATAAAAATCAACCAAGCTACGTTTAGAGACGCCGATTAGGAGGGGACTTCAATTCGATTGTTCCTGAACTTATTCACTGCATCGGTGGAAAGAAAATTGGGCTGTTGATACCTATGAAGAAAAGCAATAAAAAACAGCGGGATAATGAAAATATGATTATTTGAAGTACAAAGGCTTAAAAAATAAATTATTGTGTAGAGTCAGACAATAGGATGACTTGAGAATTGATGAAGTAGGTCGAATCAGGAGGCGATGAAAATGTAACGGTGAAATTTGAATAAGAAAGAATTTGAGGTTAATCTGGAGTGAGGAAATGTGTTGTGAATAGTTAGTTAGACGAGGGATCATGGACTTAAGCTAATGAGGTAGTTTGGTCACAAGGAAAGAAAACAGAGCGCCAGGTTGATGAACATGGTATCAACCTCCGTAGGGGGTTAGTACCGTCAGTGGTCCTCATGCAGTGCACTGTAGGCATTACTTGAGGTCCTTTGCAGCGTGCCTTCGGCCCATAGCTGCAACCTCTCTCATTTCTTTTATTATACCTCCATTCATAGTCTCTTTCTTCCATCTAACTTTCCACCCTCTCCTAACAATTGATTCATAAGTGCAACTATGAGATTTTCCTCCTGTTACACTTTTCAAACCTTTTACTGTCAATTTCCGTTTCAGCGCTGAATAATCTTAGGTCCCAGCGTTTGGCATTGGGCCTAACTCTATATTCTATGTGCATATGGTCATGCCTCTTTGTCCTGATCATTCCTTCAGAAACTCTCGTGATTGAATGTGAGTCTAACGCAAAGTTCCTCGATCCAGTGTTCGATGAGCCTCCCTTCAGGTCTGTTTATATATGCAGCATAGCACTTGTGCAGGATATAGCAAATAGCTGTGTGTTGTGTAGCAATGCTTCCTTTCTGTCGTCAGAGGAATTGTACGTGTGACTGCAACGAAATTTCGTTTGTAGCATCTGGATTCATCTCAGCCCAATAGCGATGATTCCAGGAATGACTGACTCGTTAAATAAATTTCCTTCGTATAATCCCTTCACCCTTTGGTCCTGAGAATTTGCTACTTGGTTATTTCTGCGTATTTTCATACAATGTACAGAGTTTGTCTTGGGCTTTAACGTCTTGTCGGTTGATCTGGAATTCTGTAAATCCCTTGATTTTATATAGGTGGAAAGGAATCCCAATTTATAAATATATATTATATATATATATATATATATATATATATATATATATATATATATATATATATATATATACATATATATATATATATATATATATATATATATATATATATATATATATATATATATATATATATATATATAGATATATATATGTATATGTGTGTGTGTGTATATATATGTATAGTTACGACTTATTTACGGCCGTGATTTCAAGGGTTCTTGTCTTTACTCAGAATTTGCAGTCAGTAAAAAATGTAGCACAGCACTTTAGGAACAAGAGAAAACACCTCAAAAAAAGTTACAATATTTATTTATATACAAGAAAAGGTAACGGCTGGTAAAGATAATAATCAAAATTAATATAGATATCAAGGGAAAACCGACCTTAAGATCTCTAAAAGATCACCTACAACTAAATTGAACCCTAAACCAAGAAATAGGAAATTCTAAATATCATAACTTTAGGTAGGTACCTTCCAATCACTGGCCAAATAAAGCTAACCTAAGAAACTAACTTAGGCAGAAGGAAGCAAGAGAAAATAAATGGGTTAACTTAATATTATTCCTACCCTACACATACAACCTAACTTACACTCAAAACTTAACTTAGTAACCAGAATATATGTTGTTAAGAATAATAAAAATAATTTAGAAACCTTCAGTTAATAAACAAAATATGAAAATAACCTTACAAATTTAGAATGACACAAAAGGCTTCTTACGCAAACAAAAGCAGTTCCAGTTACTCATTATTGGCTGAGAGGTGTGACATCGTTATGACATCATGGGTTTCATAACCAATTACGAACGACTTTAGTCGAAAACTAAGTTTCACTAGCATTTCAGCAGAGTAATAAAGTTACTTGCCCAATGTCCACTGGTATCCTTTTTTACTGAATACTCGAATAATGAAGCAAAAACCGGCATTTTGTCTTCCTGTAGCTATGGCAGAGGCAATGGCTTGCCCTTCTGACATTAATTTTGACAGAGACCTTCGATTTCCTACCGATTGTTTGCAGTGCAATGTGGGTTACGGTGAATTTTATCATTATTTGTCTAGTAGTGGTAAAGAAGTTGTGATTGAATATGCTCAAAGACAATTTAATTCTAAGCAATAAACTGCGAGTGTTGTGGAGCTATTTGTCGGATCGACTACAACAGGAACACCTTTAGGTGTGATCCGCCACGGTAAGTAGCCTTACTGTAACCCCTGTGGCTAGCGCGCGCAGCATAACATTACCTTTTGCCACTACATGCCGTGCTTGCCAAGAATCTTTAAATATGCGTATATATATATATATATATATATATATATATATATATATATATATATATATATATATATATATATATATATATATATATATATATATATATATATATATATATATATATATATATATATATATATATATATATATATATATATATATATATATATATATATATATATTATATATATATATATATATATATATATATATATATATATATATATATATATATATATATATATATATATATATATATATATATATATATATATATATATATATATATATATATATATATGAGAAGACCATTTCGCGATAAGTGTTACCTTCGGTGATGAGTTTCTTCAGGAAAGTAAAATCAAAGTAAAATTTACTAAAGGTTTCTTTTGACCAGCAGAATGCACGATTGCTTAGAATACCACCGTACAAGAAACATTTTCAGATAAACGTATACACTTAATATGAACTCCGTACGGCATGCTGTAGGGCGTGTCTGTTATTTCGATCTAACGTTTGGGTTTGAGTCTGCTTGTAGTTGTAGACCGAATGTCACCCTCTACACAAATGTCGGATATCCCATAATAAAACGTAAGTTATACGAGCCATAAACTGCCATTAAAACTTGTAATCAGTGTGTGTGTGAGAGAGAGAGAGAGAGAGAGAGAGAGAGAGAGAGAGAATGGAAAAGTAGAACATACGAGTATAGACAGAGGGGGTAGTAGAAGTGGTGAAGATACGAAGACACGCCAAAAATAATTGAATTGGTGTGTGAGCAGGAAAGGGAATATGCCATTTGGTATATCTCTGATGAGACAAAAATAAATCTGGAATTTAGTGATTTAGTGATTCATATCTACAAAGAACTAGAAAACGTTTATGCCATATCTAGAATCCTTACTTCTTCTTAGTAGTTTATAAGGACACTCTAATTAATAATTTTGAACACTTATTCATAGACTCGTACTTTTATTTATCCAGCAAAAAGGTAAAAGTAACTAAAATGCTTACTCCGTGGTTAACATCAAAGTTTTGATAATTATAAATGTAAAGAGAAAGTTCCCATATAACAAAAACCCAAACCCCAGTTCCACAGAGTGACTTGTGACATTGTGAAAACAGCAAAGAACAATGAGTGATTACACCGTTCGAAGAGAATCTCAATATCAAATGAATAGCAAATGTAAATTCATAAGTAATGAACTTTGAAACATAAAAGGATAGGAAAGTGTACCCAAGTGAACCCATTCACAAGAACCTGGCATTCAAGATAATGGAATGCCGTGGAGCAGGGACTATGTCATCGTTAAAATTTTGGCTACTGAAAATAGCATGAGGTACTCTAGACCCCGTAAGGGGATAGTGTCGTCAATGTACCTCATTCGATGGATTGTAGGCATTACTTATGGTTCTCTGTAGAGTGACTTCGGCCCCTAGCTGCAACCCCTTTCGTTCATTTTACTGAACTTCTTTTCATATTATCTTTCTTCCATCTTACTTTCCAGCCTCTCCTTACAATAACTGATTCATAGTGCAACTGCTTTGAGGATTTCCTCCTATTATACCTTCCAGACTTCTGATTGTCAATTCCCGTTTCAGCGCTGAATGGCCTCATAGGTCACAGTGCTTGGCCTTTTGGCCTAATTCTATATTCAATTCAATGCAACCCAATTCAATTTAGATAATCTAGTCTAATATGTAGAAACTGATGACGTCTGAACTAAACGTCGATAATCGTCGTTTATATATTCGTAGGGAACAAAGCTGCCCTCTACCTTCGATGCGTTGGCAGGAGAGGTAAATCTTTCTTAATTGGATTTAAACACGAGTTGCTTAATGGGCTTTCATAAATCAATAAATATTTAGTGTACATTCACCAATGGTTATTAATTCAAATGTTAGAGAACGTCCTCATGAATATTTGGCAACAGACTCAGAAGAGAGAGAGAGAGAGAGAGAGAGAGAGAGAGAGAGCATAGATGTTTTTCATTCAAATGTTTAAAGCATGTTAATGAGAATAAACCGATATAGCGGAAATTGAAGAGACGTCAGCAGCAGCCGAGAGCAGGAATGAATTTGCTCCTGGCTTCAATATTTGGAGACCAGATGATTCCACAACTGCATCAGGCAAACTATTCAACATTTTAGTTGTAGCCAAGACAACGAAGCTCCTATCAAAAAGATTTGTATGAAATCTGATACTAGAGAAAATCGGGAAAAAGTCATTCACAGGAAGACTTAAATGAATGTTTACATCAATATAAATTATTAACATGAAACCATCAACTGTTTTGCAGTTGCAAATGCCTTCAACTATTTTGCAGTTGCAAATGCCAAATCGCAAACTAAAAAAAGACTGAAGCGAACGATTCAATTCTGCAAAGAAACGAATGAAGTTCCCTGCCCACCAAATGAAGGAATTCAGTGCCATTAAACGGACTCGAGTATTGCAGTGTCAGGGGGTCTGCAATTAGGGAATATTTCTGTGATGAGTTAGACGTTTTGATATCATGTAAATGGGGGAGTAGGGAGATTTCTATCAATTTATCTTATAAAACGTAGTAATGCCTTTTTTTACTAATAATAAATTCGCCACCTTTACTAGCCGTGAAATATCGTTAATTAGCCTTCCCAGCCAAGTCCAAAGGTGAAACAGTCCAATCGACTTTTCTTCGTAGGGAGAGAAGGAGGAGGTACTTACAGCCTGCTTTCTCTCAGACGTAGCCAAAGACAGAGGGATTCAAGTACAATGTATAGTGACGGGTGTATGGATGCCGAAGTTAAGGTATATTTTAGGTTAACTAGACCACTGAGCTGATTAACAGCTCTCTTGGGGCTGGCCAGAAGGATCAGATATCTTTACGTGGCTAGAAGCCAATTGGTTACTTAGCAACGGGATCTACAGCTTATTGTGGGATCCGAACCACATTATATCGAGAAATTAATTTCTAATCACCAGAACAAATTCCCCTGATTCCTCGTTGTCAGGACCAGGAAGCGAACTCATTAATTTTTTCCAAAAATTTTGTGGCTCCCTCAGTCAATCTCACGGTACCCTTTGGAACCTACTGCTCTGGCCTGTTCTTTGCGTCTGCAGCTCTCTAGTGACCTTTAAACCTTTACTTTTAGTACTTTTTCTTAATGCACATGAGATCCTTACGATGTAAGAGACACAGCCAAATGCCTGCCCAGTATTCCACTGGAACTTAACGTTGGATTAATATTGTATAGGCAGGAGAAGTGAGTAGGTCAGTATAAGAATAAGTGAAAGGCTTCTCTATTCTTGATGGATAGGTTATTTGCGACGAAAATCATCATGAAAAATGAAATGTATGAAATTCAAACGTTCGTCAAGTTCGGTAAACAAATTCCTTCCCCAGCATTCATGCCTATTGATGCTTTATGCTTTAATCAAAACAAAGAGAGATTCTACATCCTTTCACACAATGGTTACCAAAACAGTTTTTTTTCCAAGATGCCAAAGGGAGGGATGGGCTTCCAGATTCCATGCAAAGCTCCATGCACTGCCGAGAGACTGACTCTCCTGGAACGCTTGTTGCGAATATCATTCCAGACCTTGATCGGAATTAGGCTGAAATGAAGTGGAATATTGAGAAGAACATGACTAATTAGATTTCAAATTCCTCAGAGTTGCCTTTTCATTGATTTCATGAACGTAAATCCATTTCACTAGTTATGTAATGCCACGTAAGCTTTGAAAATCCATAGATATACTGAAGCCGTATAAATAATAATGAATAGTTCGCTTCAGTAAACTAGACATATAGTACTTTCGCCTATTTCTTGAGATTATCGAAAGGATTAGAAGAGTTGACGAATAAAAGAATAAATCCACCTGGCAAGGTACAAAGAGCGTCAGTTAGACTAACTGCAAGGAGAGTGGTGTCTGTTCGGTCAGTGAATGCTCAAACGCAAATATTTCTGTGGACATTCGTCATAGGAAAATGAAGAATGAAGTTAAAATCAAAGAGTAGTGGAGGATGTAGATGCCTCAATTAAACAAATATCTCTGACGATAAGATAATAAGATTATATTTTCATCCTTCATCGGTTTGGCTCAATCGACAATATATATATTGAGCCAAACCGATGAAGGATGAAAATATAATCTTATTATCTTATCGTCAGAGATATTTGTTTAATTGAGGCATCTACATCCTCCACTACTCTTTGATTTTAACTTCATTCTTCATTTTCCTATGACGAATGTCCACAGAAATATTTGCGTATGAGCATTCACTGACCGAACAGACACCACTCTCCTTGCAGTTAGTCTAACTGACGCTCTTTGTACCTTGCCAGGTGGATTTATTCTTTTATTCGTCAACTCTTCTAATCCTTTCGATAATCTCAAGAAATAGGCGAAAGTACTATATGTCTAGTTTACTGGAAGCGAACTATTCATTATTATTTATCGGCTTCAGTATATCTATGGAATTTTCAAAAGCTTACGTGGCATTACATAAATAGTGAAATGAATTTACGTTCATGAAATCAATGAATGGGCAACTCTGAGGCCTTTGAATCTAATTAGTCATGTTTCCTCTCAATATTCCACTCAATTGCAGCCTAATTCCGATCAAGGCCTGGAATGATATTCGCAACAGGCGTTCCAGGAGAGTCAGAGTCTCTCGGCAGTGCATGAGCTTTGCATGGAATCTGGAAGCCCATCCCTTTGGCATCTTGGAAAAAAAACTGTTTTGGTAACCATTGTGTGAAAGGATGTACAATCTCTCTTTGTTTTGATTAAAAAGCATAAAGCATCAATAGGCATGAATGCTGGGAAGGAATTTGTTTACCGAACTTGACGAACGTTTGAATTTCATACATTTCATTTTTCATGATGATTTTCGTCGCAAATAACCTATCCATCAAGAATAGAGAAGCCTTTCACTTATTCTTATACTGACCTACTCACTTCTCCTGCCTATACAATATTAATCCAACGTTAAGTTCCAGTGGAACTTAACGTTGACATTCTTTGTCATCTGGTATTTTCCTATTATAATGGTAGCCTTGCTATGTGAACACAGCTGATTGAACAGAAAAAGCATCTATAACTACGCTTATATATATATATATATATATATATATAATATATATATATATATATATATATATATATATATATAAGCATAGTTATAGATGCTTTTTCTGTTCAATCAGCTGTGTTCACATAGCAAGGCTACCATTATAATAGGAAAATACCAGATGACAAAGACTGTCACGTTGTGGAAAATCAGATAATAGTTTGAACTAAATTTCGTACAAGTTCTCAGATCTAACAGGTGATGAGTTCCATGATAACTGCAGAAGACCAAGTATAATTGCTTGACATACTAGATAATACCACCATACCAATTACAGGAGTAATCAGTTATCAACAGAATCATCATCGTTGCTTATTATAAAATGGCTGATGAATTTAGCAATTAAAATCAGGTATACCACGTATTCCATAATTTATTGTTGAATAGGCAGATACATTTCAGACAACATCTATTATCTCTAGTTTATAAAACTGTTTCAAATACGCAAAAATAGATTATTATAATTCAATTTTATCATAAGATTATCGTATTGATAAGGGCGACCATGTGGCTACTTCCCTTCCTTTTTCCAGATAGGGAATTCGATGTATCTTTGCCCAAAATAGAGGAACTGTCACCATCTATTGGATGGACGACAGCGTTTTGATACGTGTGGGGGTAAAGGTCTCAGATTTTTGTTATAATTCTTTTTTCCATGTAAACTAAAGACTCAAACCCAATGGAATAAATAGAGTACATTATATAAAAATTACATTTCCTCACATGTAAATATCTTAACTTAATATAATGTAAATACAAGTTTATAATCTCAAGTGAAGATCAGTTTCACCTATTCTAACAATTCCTCCGTCCAACTTAGTGGATCCAACGTAGATCCAGGTCTGCTAACAAAAAAGTGGGAATCCATGTGTTGTCACTGAGAAGTATAAAATGGCCCTGTCTCTGTTTGCTATTAAAAGTATAGGAGACTAACAATCATAATTTAAAATTTTTAGCCTCTTAAGTATCACATAAAGCGGTACATTTACGTGGTTTTTCTTCGTCTACAGCCTGGCACGTTGGCTATTCTAACTGCAACATTTACTAGGAATGATAACAATACCAGCAAAGAAGTAAGAATTTCGTGGTAACATGGATTATCAAGACAATTTAAAAGTATAACAAACAAACGTTTATTATTTATTTTATTCAGAATGTTAGGTAATATATAAAACGGCGAATTGACGGAGGATTCCTCCGAGGAAGGACACAATTTGGTTCTTTTGACGTTTATGCAGACCGATTTTTTTTTACTTAGAGCAGAAAACGATAGTATATTCTAGCTCATTAATTAAGATATATCATAACTTTTAAAAAAAGCAAATGAATGCATAAATGAGTAAATTTCATTAATAAATTCAGCAATCAGGAAAATGAAGAATGAAGTTAAAATCAAAGAGTAGTGGAGGATGTAGATGCCTCAATTAAACAAATATCTCTGACGATAAGATAATAAGATTATATTTTCATCCTTCATCGGTTTGGCTCAATATATATATTGTCGATTGAGCCAAACCGATGAAGGATGAAAATATAATCTTATTATCTTATCGTCAGAGATATTTGTTTAATTGAGGCATCTACATCCTCCACTACTCTTTGATTTTAACTTCATTCTTCATTTTCCTATGACGAATGTCCACAGAAATATTTGTTGCGTTTGAGCATTCACTGACCGAACAGACACCACTCTCCTTGCAGTTAGTCTAACTGACGCTCTTTCTACCTTGCCTAGTGAGTTTATTCTATTATTCGTCAACTCTTCGAATGTTTTCGATAATCTCAAGAAATAGGCGAAAGTCCTATATGTCTAGCTTACTAGAAGCGAACTATTCATTATTATTTATCGGCTTCAGTATATCTATGGATTTTCAAAAGCTTACGTGGCATTACATAACTAGTGAAATGGATTTACGTTCATGAAATCAATGAAAAGGCAACTCTGAGGAATTTGAATCTAATTAGTCATGTTTCTTCTCAATATTCCACTTCATTTCAGCCTAATTCCGATCAAGGTCTGGAATGATATTCGCAACAAGCGTTCCAGGAGAGTCAGTCTCTCGGCAGTGCATGAGCTTTGCATGGAATCTGGAAGCCCATCCCTTTGGCATCTTGGAAAAAAAACTGTTTTGGTAACCATTGTGTGAAAGGATGTACAATCTCTCTTTGTTTTGATTAAAGCATAAAGCATCAATAGGCATGAATGCTGGGGAAGGAATTTGTTTACCGAACTTGACGAACGTTTGAATTTCATACATTTCATTTTTCATGATGATTTTCGTCGCAAATAACCTATCCATCAAGAATAGAGAAGCCTTTCACTTATTCTTATACTGACCTACTCACTTCTCCTGCCTATACAATATTAATCCAACGTCAAGGACCAGTGGAATACTGGGCTGGCATTTGGCTGTGTCTCTTACATCGTAAGGATCTCATGTGCATTAAGAAAAAGTACTAAAAGTAAAGGTTTAAAGGTCACTAGAGAGCTGCAGACGCAAAGAACAGGCCAGAGCAGTAGGTTCCAAAGGGTACCGTGAGATTGACTGAGGGAGCCACAAAATTTTTGGAAAAAATTAATGAGTTCGCTTCCTGGTCCTGACAACGAGGAATCAGGGGAATTTGTTCTGGTGATTAGAAATTAATTTCTCGATAAAATGTGGTTCGGATCCCACAATAAGCTGTAGATCCCGTTGCTAAGTAACCAATTGGCTTCTAGCCACGTAAAGATATCTGATCCTTCTGGCCAGCCCCAAGAGAGCTGTTAATCAGCTCAGTGGTCTAGTTAACCTAAAATATACCTTAACTTCGGCATCCATACACCCGTCACTATACATTGTACTTGAATCCCTCTGTCTTTGGCTACGTCTGAGAGAAGCAGGCTGTAAGTACCTCCTCCTTCTCTCCCTACGAAGAAAATCGATTGGACTGTTTCACCTTTGGACTTGGCTGGGAAGGCTAATTAACGATATTTCACGGCTAGTAAAGGTGGCGAATTTATTATTAGTAAAAAAAGGCATTACTACGTTTTATAAGATAAATTGATAGAAATCTCCCTACTCCCCCATTTACATGATATCAAAACGTCTAATCATCACAGAAATATTCCCTAATTGCAGACCCCCTGACACTGCAATACTCGAGGTCCGTTTAATGGGCACTGAATTCCTTCATTTGGTGGGCAGGGAACTTCATTCGTTTCTTTGCAGAATTGAATCGTTCGCTTCAGTCTTTTTTTAGTTTGCGATTTGGCATTTGCAACTGCAAAATAGTTGAAGGCATTTGCAACTGCAAAACAGTTGATGGTTTCATGTTAATAATTTATATTGATGTAAACATTCATTTAAGTCTTCCTGTGAATGACTTTTTCCCGATTTTCTCTAGTATCAGATTTCATACAAATCTTTTTGATAGGAGCTTCGTTGGCTTGGCTACAACTAAAATGTTGAATAGTTTGCCTGATGCAGTTGTGGAATCATCTGGTCTCCAAATATTGAAGCCAGGAGCAAATTCATTCCTGCTCTCGGCTGCTGCTGACGTCTCTTCAATTTCCGCTATATCGGTTTTATTCTCATTAACATGCTTTAAACATTTGAATGAAAAACATCTATGCTCTCTCTCTCTCTCTCTCTCTCTCTCTCTCTCTCTCTCTCTTCTGAGTGTGTTGCCAAATATTCATGAGGACGTTCTCTAACATTTGAATTAATAACCATTGGTGAATGTACACTAAATATTTATTGATTTATGAAAGCCCATTAAGCAACTCGTGTTTAAATCCAATTAAGAAAGATTTACCTCTCCTGCCAACGCATCGAAGGTAGAGGGCAGCTTTGTTCCCTACGAATATATAAACGACGATTATCGACGTTAGTTCAGACGTCATCAGTTTCTACATATTAGACTAGATTATCTAAATTGAATTGGGTTGCATTGAATTGAATATAGAATTAGGCCAAAAGGCCAAGCACTGTGACCTATGAGGTCATTCAGCGCTGAAACGGGAATTGACAGTCAGAAGTCTGGAAGGTATAATAGGAGGAAATCCTCAAAGCAGTTGCACTATGAATCAGTTATTGTGAGGAGAGGCTGGAAAGTAAGATGGAAGAAAGATAATATGAAAAGAAGTTCAGTAAAATGAACGAAAGGGGTTGCAGCTAGGGGCCGAAGTCACTCTACAGAGAACCATAAGTAATGCCTACAATCCATCGAATGAGGTACATTGACGACACTATCCCCTTACGGGGTCTAGAGTACCTCATGCTATTTTCAGTAGCCAAATTTTAACGATGACATAGTCCCTGCTCCACGGCATTCCATTATCTTGAATGCCAGGTTCTTGTGAATGGGGTTCACTTGGGTACCTTTCCTATCCTTTTATGTTTCAAAGTTCATTACTTATGAATTTACATTTGCTATTCATTTGATATTGAGATTCTCTTCGAACGGTGTAATCACTCATTGTTCTTTGCTGTTTTCACAATGTCACAAATCACTCTGTGGAACTGGGGTTTGGGTTTTTTGTATATGGGAACTTTCTCTTTACATTTATAATTATCAAAACTTTGATGTTAACCACGGAGTAAGCATTTTAGTTACTTTTACCTTTTTGCTGATAAATAAAAGTACGAGTCTATGAATAAGTGTTCAAAATTATTAATTAGAGTGTCCTTATAAACTACTAAGAAGAAGTAAGGATTCTAGATATGGCATAAACGTTTTATAATTTTTTGTAGATATGAATCACTAAATCACTAAGATCCAGATTTATTTTTATCTCATCAGAGATATACCAAATGGCATATCCCCTTTCCTGCTCACACATCAAATCAATTATTTATGGCGTGTCTTCGTATCTTCACCACTTCTACTCCCCCCTCTCTCTATACTCGTATGTTCTACTTTTCCATTCTCTCTCTCTCTCTCTCTCTCTCTCTCTCTCTCTCTCTCTCTCTCTCTCTCTCTACACACACACTGATTACAAGTTTTAATGGCAGTTTATGGCTCGTATAACTTACGTTTTATTATGGGATATCCGACATTTGTGTAGAGGGTGACATTCGGTCTACAACTACAAGCCGACTCAAACCCAAACGTTAGATCGAAATAACAGACACGCCCTACAGCATGCCATACGGAGTTCATATTAAGTGTATACGTTTATCTGAAAATGTTTCTTGTATGGTGGTATTCTAAGCATTCGTGCATTCTGCTGGTCAAAAGAAACCTTTAGTAAATTTTACTTTGATTTACCTTCCTGAAGAAACTCATCACCGAAGGTAACACTTATCGTGAAATGGTCTTCTCATATATATATATATATATATATATATATATATATATATATATATATATATATATATATATTATATATATATATATATATATATATATATATATATATATATATATATATATATATATATATATATATATATTACGCATATTTAAAGATTCTTGGCAAGCACGGCATGTAGTGGCAAAAGGTAATGTTATGCTGCGCGCGCTAGCCACAGGGGTTACAGTAAGGCTACTTACCGTGGCGGATCACACCTAAAGGTGTTCCTGTTGTAGTCGATCCGACAAATAGCTCCACAACACTCGCAGTTTATTGCTTTAGAATTAAATTGTCTTTGAGCATATTCAATCACAACTTCTTTACCACTACTAGACAAATAATGATAAAATTCACTGTAACCCCAATCACATTGCACTGCAAACAATCGGTAGGAAATCGAAGGTCTCTGTCAAAATTAATGTCAGAAGGGCAAGCCATTGCCTCTGCCATAGCTACAGGAAGACAAAATGCCGGTTTTTGCTTCATTATTCGAGTATTCAGTAAAAAAGGATACCAGTGGACATTGGGCAAGTAACTTTATTACTCTGCTGAAATGCTAGTGAAACTTAGTTTTCGACTAAAGTCGTTCGTAATTGGTTATGAAACCCATGATGTCATAACGATGTCACACCTCTCAGCCAATAATGAGTAACTGGAACTGCTTTTGTTTGCGTAAGAAGCCTTTTGTGTCATTCTAAATTTGTAAGGTTATTTTCATATTTTGTTTATTAACTGAAGGTTTCTAAATTATTTTTATTATTCTTAACAACATATATTCTGGTTACTAAGTTAAGTTTTGAGTGTAAGTTAGGTTGTATGTGTTGGGTAGGAATAATATTAAGTTAACCCATTTATTTTCTCTTGCTTCCTTCTGCCTAAGTTAGTTTCTTAGGTTAGCTTTATTTGGCCAGTGATTGGAAGGTACCTACCTAAAGTTATGATATTTAGAATTTCCTATTTCTTGGTTTAGGGTTCAATTTAGTTGTAGGTGATCTTTTAGAGATCTTAAGGTCGGTTTTCCCTTGATATCTATATTAATTTTGATTATTATCTTTACCAGCCGTTACCTTTTCTTGTGTATAAATAATATTGTAACTTTTTTTGAGGTGTTTCTCTTGTTCCTAAGTTGCTGTGCTACATTTTTTACTGACTGCAAATTCTGAGTAAAGACAAGAACCCTTGAAATCACGGCCGTAAATAAGGTCGTAACTATACATATATATACACACACACATATACTATATATATATATACTATATATATATATATATATATATATATATATATATATATATATGTGTGTGTGTATATAATATATATATATATATATATATATAATATATATATATATAAATATATTTATAAATTGGGATTCCTTTCCACCTATATAAAATCAAGGGATTTACAGAATTCCAGATCAACCGACAAGACGTTAAAGCCCAAGACAAACTCTGTACATTGTATGAAAATACGCAGAAATAACCAAGTAGCAATTCTCAGGACCAAAGGGTGAAGGGATTATACGAGGAAATTTATTTAACGAGTCAGTCATTCCTGGAATCATCGCTATTGGGCTGAGATGAATCCAGATGCCTACAAACGAAATTTCGTTGCAGTCACACGTACAATTCCTCTGACGACAGAAAGGAAGCATTGCTACACAACACACAGCTATTTGCTATATCCTGCACAAGTGCTATGCTGCATATATAAACAGACCTGAAGGGAGGCTCATCGAACACTGGATCGAGGAACTTTGCGTTAGACTCACATTCAATCACGAGAGTTTCTTACGGAATGATCAGGACAAAGAGGCATGGACCATATGCACATAGAATATAGAGTTAGGGCCCATGCAAACGCTGGGACCTAAGATTATTCAGCGCTGAAACGGAAATTGACAGTAAAAGGTTTGAAAAGTGTAACAGGAGGAAAATCTCATAGTTGCACTTATGAATCAATTGTTAGGAGAGGGTGGAAAGTTAGATGGAAGAAAGAGACTATGAATGGAGGTATAATAAAAGAAATGAGAGAGGTTGCAGCTATGGGCCGAAGGCACGCTGCAAAGGACCTCAAGTAATGCCTACAGTGCACTGCATGAGGACCACTGACGGTACTAACCCCCTACGGAGGTTGATACCATGTTCATCAACCTGGCGCTCTGTTTTCTTTCCTTGTGACCAAACTACCTCATTAGCTTAAGTCCATGATCCCTCGTCTAACTAACTATTCACAACACATTTCCTCACTCCAGATTAACCTCAAATTCTTTCTTATTCAAATTTCACCGTTACATTTTCATCGCCTCCTGATTCGACCTACTTCATCAATTCTCAAGTCATCCTATTGTCTGACTCTACACAATAATTTATTTTTTAAGCCTTTGTACTTCAAATAATCATATTTTCATTATCCCGCTGTTTTTTATTGCTTTTTCTTCATAGGTATCAACAGCCCAATTTTCTTTCCACCGATGCAGTGAATAAGTTCAGGAACAATCGAATTGAAGTCCCCTCCTAATCGGCGTCTCTAAACGTAGCTTGGTTGATTTTTATTCATTTCATATTTACAATGAAACTATCAATTCAGTACTCTCGAATGCAATTATAGCTTATTTATGAACCCTTCGGTATCTGCTCACTGTTATCTTCATCGTATAAGACTTGTTTGCCAATAACTTAACTTGGTTTGGCGTAAGCTTCTACCCATCTAACAGCTCATCCCCCCTACCCCCCACACACACATTTACATCGAATTGGGAGGTTAATATACATATACACATACATAGTATATACTTATGTAATATACATCTTATAGTCTACGAAATTACCTTTTAGTGATTACATCAATTTTTGGTTACATAGGCCCTGTCCACACGGTCGAGTTTGCTCTGCAAACTTTGCTCGGTGCGACGTCAGAAACGAAGAAACGGTGAGCCAAGCTTCGTATAGGGCTTTCCTAATGTTTATCGAAGTATCGAGGCTTTGCCTGCAGCAGGGCTGTTCACTGACGGAAATATTTCTATTAAACGAATAAAGACGTCACCTACAGAAAAGTTTCCGTAAAACCTTCACAAATAAATAAAGGAAAATAAACAAGTGTTTCCCGTTATTTTACCATTCATAATGAATACGTTAGGTAATTATGACTTATGGGAACTTTGAAAACCAAACATATTAACATCCTTTATTGTAATGTTACGGAAATCTGTCAGTCTAGTCACTCTAGTCCATTATGGAGAGAGCTTACTGACATTTGACAATCAGGTGACAAGAAGATTCCTTATGATTCTTTACAACTTACTCATAATTGCATTGTCTAATATATATATATATATATATATATATATAATATATATATATATATATATATATATATATATATATATATATATATATATATATATATATATATATATATATATATATATGTATATATATATATATATATATTATATATATATATATATATATATATATATATATATATATATATATATATATATATATATATATATATATATGTATATATATATATATATATATATATATATATATATATATATATATATGATAGTATATATATAATATATATATATATATATATATATATATATATATATATATGTATTGTATGTATATATGTTATATATATATATATATATATATATATATATATATATATATATATATATATATATATATATATATATATATATCTACATAATGCATATACATATGCATATGCATATACATATGCATATACATATACATATATCCAGCATATAAATAATTACTTGTAATTAAGGGTAATCTAACAAACTGACCGATTGTATCAAAGTTTTACATGTAAATTAACCAATGTACTGAAATATAATTTATATCCTAATGTACCACAAACAAACAAGGATTCAGGAGAGAGGGCTCTCTAATTACCAATATAAATCTTGGATGACAAGAGTGGTCGATAACCATAAGCTGATAATTAAGGCATGCAGGTGTGTCCTTAACAACATGTTTTTTTTAGAAGCTGTCTTGCATAAAGTCTTAATATCTTGTAAATAATTATCTTTGTCAGTTTGTTCTTATTTTCTTGTAATACCTTTTTACAAATATGGTTTCTGTATGTTTCCTTAAAATATTTGTTTTACTTACTATTTCGTTTACGTTATTCATGATATTCTCATAAACTTCGTTGAAGATTAATGTCTTTAGGTGATTTGTTGCTACGATTCTATTGATTAAAGTGTATAGGTCCTATTGAACCGAATTTGTTCTACTTGTTTATTTAATACATATTATACACAGATATGTGTGCGCCTCAGTATAATGTAATTATCTAAAATACACACTTGTCCTTTTAAACAACCATTTTACTTCAACGTAAATAGTAGATAATAGCGGAAAAATGACGTCAGAGTACAGCGGAGCCACTGCCAGGCTCTCACAGACACTATCCAACCAGTGTCGTTCTGACAGCAGCATAAAAGCGTGCGACAGGCTTAGCCCGCAAAGAGGCAAAGTTTACCGAGCAGAGGTCGACCGTGTGGACGGGCCATAAACCGATCCTGAGAATTGCCGTCTATTAATAATTAATCATTTTGAGGACTTAATAAATGATAGCTAGTTTGTGGCAGATGATAATGTTTTCTCGTTGCACGAAGTTAAAACTTTTCGTGATCATGAAAATTCTTCGAGTGTCCGAGGCTGTATTACTTGCTTGCTAGTACTGACTTGTGCAAACAGTTACGTTTCTACGTGTTTTTGTACTATTAAAATATTTTATTGGATAACGAAGCCCCTCTTCTAGAAAATGTAACGAACGATGGGGTCGATTATTCACGCCGACAATCTAACATACCATTTTTCTGGATTCTGCCGACAACAGGACGAGGCACTGAGAAACGCCACTACAGTATGCTCTGTATCCTAAGTTTGTGTATCAAGTAAAATACTTGGAGCACTATCTTTAGTTTTTATTGTGTAAAAAAAAATAATAATTACAGCAACTAAAATCTTAATCTCTCCCCCCGTGTATTAAATATGTTGGCCCCCTGTTCGTATCCGTCTACTTGTAGTAAACGAGGTCTTCATTTACCGTTACCCATTTATTAGCCAAACTTTCCCAAGCTCAAATTATGTCACGCTAAACTTCCCTCCTTAATTAATGAATTTCCCTACGAGATATATTAATGAATACCTGTCCACGATAGACTAGGTAGATTCAGCTCTCACCGCCACTAAGTGGTTAATGTATTTTTCATTACGGAAAACAGTTCGAAGATTCACAGATTAGAACCCAACTTCGTTGAAGCAATTGACCTAATAAACAAATAGGCACGTTTACACATCTACATTAAGGGCAATTAATTATTTTTACCATTGACCAGCTTTTCTTTTAACTTTTAGAAAATTTTAAAACTATTTAATTTTGGCATTTCTAGGAGAATTAAAATTTACTCTATACATTCTTTTTAGTTAATAGCCAAGGACAATTTCTTTTTTCTAGCGATTTCCTCTGGGCCTGAAGAACACTACAATCAACAGTTACAGTAACCTTAGATAAACGCCCGTCAAGTACTCAAGTACTCTAGTTCAGATTCTTTGTTGTCTTTTTAAGCCTTACCAAAACCTTTACTTTAGCCAATATTGGCCTTTTTGGAATGCAAGCCACTAGCTTAAAGTTTCCTAGCACAATTTTTACCTTTAGAGTCATGAAACACTAACCATGGAAAAGAGTAGGGATAAGGACATTTGCCATTATTTTAAGAGTATAGTACATTATAAATCTCATCCACGACAGTTTCAAGAATCCAATTGAACTCCATGGTAGCATTGCAACCCCAGCTCCACCAAAACTGGCCAAGGCTGAAGCTTTTAGTCAATAATCTATTTCATCATTTCCAATTAACTGGAAACTTCGAAAGAACGAAGTGTCACATCCGTTTCAGTTCAGGCCACACCAGTCAGACATCAAAACAACCTGGAGCAATAAAAAAAATGTTTAAGAATTCAGAGAAGGCTTAATTGCAAAAATATTAACCTCAGAATTTATAACAAGTTTTTATATAGAAGAAAATACCACTGGTGGACAATGTAATTGCTAAAGAAATCTGACAAGCGTCCCTTACATTAATGATTGAACGGGGGTAAAAAAAAATTACCTTCAGAAATTCAAGATGACATTTGCAGCTACTTTCATTCCAGGTCTTAGGTCTCAACATTATCCACACCTTAGTCCCTTTAGTTTGAACAGCCTGGCCACATCGGATTTAGAGATTAATCTGAAATAAATGAACAAATTTAGAACAGTCCGCTGGCACAACCTAAATATGCAGCGTATATCGTGAAGGAGAATTACGAATTTTAAAAAGAATACTTCCTTAGTTACAATAAAAATCAAATATTACAATAAAAATCAAACTGACGTTGGTTATTCAAGAATCAAATATCAAGTACGAGACAAGTTTTTGTTTAAAAATTTTCTTCGAGCATTAATAAATCTCAACTTTAAAACTCACACTCACCAAGTACCTGATATTAGACATTTTCCTTCCAGGAACTTAATTATGGCAGGACTTCCGTCCAACCATAACTACTTCAAGGGAGTACCTCCACCCCTAAAGGGCCACCGCCCCTATAAGGGTGGAGGATTTATAAAAAAAAAAATGCAAAGATGCAAACAGCAAATCACTCACCGTTTATCTCCATCTTCTCTATTTACCGAAACTCTTGAAAAATGAAGCGGGTCAAACTCTTCCTCCTTCAAGATTCCATCGTCCAAACATCAAGAGAAATTGAAGTCTAAATGCCCATGCCGATACGTACTATCACCCGAGTGGCCATCAACAAGGACGAACCTGAAACAATAGAAATAAATAAATTATTTTATAACGACACTCCTTTACGTAACTAAGCGTAAGAGATTGTCAATCTAATGTAATGTTAACATCAAAGCAATCATTAACTTCTTCACAAAATCTACCAAAATCAAGACGAACACTTACGCAAGGAGAACCACCGCATAATGAAACCGAATGGATCCTATAAACGTGATAAATTAAAAAAAAATGAAAATCAAACTGCCACATGTATAATAAAAACAACCTTTGCCTGCCGACGGAAGAATGAGGTGCCGGCGCTGCCCTAACAATGTCCGACGAGGGTAAACATCATTTGCCAAGGACGATCAGCTCCAGGAGCAACTACCAAGGGTGGCTATATCGTTACCCAAAGACAATACACGAAAGATGGGAAGCTCAAGCCGCCACAGCCGCATCGGCCGCATACAATTTAGTTCCTGGCATGAAATGAAGATGGCGGTAGCATTTCACCTGCCTACATCGTCTGTTTGTTTACTTTTTCACAAAGCGGGCATTCAATTTCAATCTGAGTGGGCGTAGCCATCATCACCCGTGTGTGGTTTGCAATAGGACGAAAATGATTTTCCCCATCTGATTTTTCATGCTTTTCCTCAGAATAAAGAAAGGTAATAAAACTCATTACATCTGTTACAAAGTACATTGATGACTTTTAGAGAAAATGAAGAATTAAAATAGACCAAAGCAAAATTGAATGTCGGTGCGTGTTATTCCGAATAAAATATTGGAAAATATTTATAATACGGTGGACGCCTCTAAGCGGAAAGAAAATATATTTACATGTGATTTTCGACTAGAAAAAAATATTTGCCATTTGAAACCCCAACAACCAACCACCTAACCTTCCTGTAATGTACATCAGTAGCCTAATCATGTCAACAGTAAACCTAACCATATCAGCGGTACCATAACCATGCCAACAGTTACCTAACCATGTCAACAGTAATTTGCAATGAAATGAAGCTATCTTGCAAAACATATCAAAATCAACTAGAAAAACTATATTTTCTTGTCATTCTTGTCAATTGTATTTCAAATAAATACCTTAAAGTTATATTTGCATATCTTGAAAATCTCTAGAAATATGAAATAAACATACCAATTCCTATCACTGTCATACAATTCGTGAATATTGGGTCTCCATGCCTTTTCCAGATAGGCTTCTCACAGCAACTTTGATATACTGTATATATAACTGGTAGTTTATGTTATATTCTCAGCAGCTTACCATTGGGTTGTAGTTATAAATGTTTACCTTAATTTTTCATTATAAGCAACTATTTAGCGAACCAAAGTTGTTCCATCAGGAAGGATGTATCTTGTGGGAGCATTCATATGGGAGAGCATAAGTAGGTTAGTTAAGTTAGAGTGTCTTACTTTAATTTCAAGTTCACTAACCTTTTAATAATCTATGATTGAATTTTCCTATATGTATGGATAAAAGCATTCAAAATAAAAGAAAATTACATGCAAACCAGCATATCTGCTCCCACAAGATCATTCTTACCGTTTCATCTAAGTTTCTGCATTATATGCTCATAATTGTTCAATTTTTTTAATGAAATCTTGTAATTGGTACCAACACCCCCATAGTATTCCAAAAGTAAATTTTACATTTGGCAGCAAATGTACAGTAATACAGTAGTAATAAATTGGCAAAACAAGTTGTGAAAACCTATGATACTTTGCTTGTACTGTACATGATGCAAAAAGAAACATGGTTCAGTCAATTAGAATAATTGTTTCAAATTTTTTTTAGGAATTGTGCATGCTTCTTGCAGAAATGGCATTTTACTAGAAAATACCAGGCAGAAGTGTTGTTTACATTACCTTCATAAAAGGGTGCCAATTGAATATGCATTTTTGAGAACTCCCACAATTGGGCTATGAGATTTTAATAAATTGTTATAAATAGGTTTGTTTCCTATTTGATTTGTGATTTCAATTTTTATTTGCTTTTTATGGAAATTAAGTTAAACCTAGATTTTTGCTTATACAGTATTCTGTAAAATACAGCATTGCATTTGTTATAAAAGGGTACCTTACTTTTACTACTTTGTTGTTGTACTTTTTTTAGTTTTATTAACAAATATTGCTTAACTTTTGCCTAATCAGCATGCAAGTTAAGTCCTGCTTTTTCATTTTTGATTTCATATTATTGGTTTTGATCATCCCATGCTTTGTTTGCTATTTAAATTCTGATATATGCATGTTTTGTTTGCATGACTTGTATGACTATTGCATGCAAATGAAGCATGTGCCATTTCTTTTTACTTTGTTTATGTTCTTTGCAAGAACATTTGTGTACAGTTGCTTAGGTATGTACAGTATACAATCATAAGCAACAAGCCCAAAAAAAGGAAAATAATTACTGTATACTATATTGGTGAATAATAAGATAATATGAGAATAAGTTTGTTTCATTCTAACTGCCCTCTCAATTTTAGATATAGATACTTAGCAATTAATGTTACATTAACTGAAGGTTTTATTTATTTAATGATTCAGAAATGCCTAATATATAAGTCATAAGCTATGATAGAGCCATATAATCATGTTAACAAGCAATATTAATCGATTTAGTATTCAATAATTTATAAAGAGAAGTTTATTTTAGCATAAGAATAAATTTTAACATTTAAAAAAGCCGCGCTACGCCACAGCCGAGTTTTAGTTGAGGGCATAATCAATAGATGGCGCGCATCCTGACGGGTTGGATGACGTTTTTTTTAATGGTATAAATAGTCAGTTCCCATCTTTCGTTTATTGTCTTTGATCGTTACCCGAGAACAGTCTTGGGGTAAAATATACTCCGCACTATCTAATATGCCACACATCCGTAGGGGGTTAGTGCCATCAGTTCAACCCACGCGGTGCAATGTAGGCGTTAGTTAACATTCTTTGCAGCGTCCCTTCGGCCCATAGCTGCAACCCATTTCATTACTTTTACTATACCTCCGTTCATAGCCTCTTTCTTCCATCTTACTTTCTACCCTCTCCTAAAAATTGTTTCCCCCTGTTACACCTTTCAAGCCTACTTTACTCAATTTCCTTTCAGCGCTGAATGACCTAGTAGGTCGCAGTGCTAGGCAATACGGGCCCCGCCCCACCCCCACCCCTCGCTAGGGTATCAGAAGTACGCTAGACCATGCAGAAAAGCAAAGAGAGAGAGAGAGAGAGATAGAGAGAGAGCGAGTGAAGTCTATCTTAGTTTAACCAGACTACTGAGCTGATTAACAGGCTGGCCCCGAAGGATTAGATATTTTTACGTGGCTAGGAACCAATTGGTTACTTGGCAACGGGACCTACAGCTTATTGTGGGATCCGAACCACACCGAGAAATGAATTTCTATCACCGGAAATAAATTCCTTTGAATCCTTGCTGGCAGAACGAGGATTCGAACCCGATCCTTCAGATCGATAGTCGAGCACGTAACCGATTCATCCAACGAGTAACAGAGAGAGAGAGAGAGAGAGAGAGAGAGAGAGAATCTGGGTTACCATACCCACATCAGTGATACCGGAAATTACCTCATAAGTGGGATGATGTCTTTATTCCCCATTAACATTGAAATTATTGACGAAATTTAAAGATAAAATCGAAGAACACCAGAATTGTTATTGTCAAGGAGATCCACAAAGGTGGAATTCCACTCCTGACCGACAGTTGGGTGATTAAGATGTTTACGTGGATTCAGAGGCCGTTTCGCTCCCAGATGATTTTTTATCAGCTTTGTATTTCTCAGCATTACCTTGAAGTCACCAATTCCTAGTGGTTGCTGCATGATCCTGTATCAAGCGTTTTTTTTTTTTTCATCACATGATTATATCCATTCCTGTAGAAGCATACATTCAATATTATATATATAATATTATATATATATATATATATATATATATATATATATATATATATATATATATATATATATATATATATATATATATATATATATACATATATATAAAAGGAGTCCATAAAAACACCAAAATATAGAAGAAAAATACTATATTTCAGAGACTGCTGTCTCCCACTTCAGGTCATATATATATATATATATATATATATATATATATATATATATATATATATATATATATATATATATATATATATATATATATATATATATATATATATATTATGTATATATATATATATATATATATATATATATATATATATATATGAATGGTAAAAATTTTCTGTTACAAAAGAATTCCATCAAATAAATAAGCCCATAAAAACATCAAAATATAGAGAGAAAAATACTATATTTCAGAGACTGCTGTACTAGGAGCCACAAACGATTCGTTATCGTCTTAATGATTAAACGATGAAATGTGAGGAAAACATAAACAGTTGAATAAGAAACAAGAAATATAAAATCAAAACGGATGGAATGAAGGTATGGGACTGTGGTTCTCGAAACGATGAATTTTGTTAAATGATCCACAAACATTGATGAGAATGTTAATGGCAGGATGACATTACAAGATAATAACAAGTAAAAAATGTGCCGAAGAAATCGAGTTTTCTGTACAGAGTATAATTAAGGTCACTGAAAACAGATATATTTTTTATGGTCTATGTATAATGCTGTATGAGACGCGGCCCATTAACTCTTAGCCAGCCATTGGTGGCCTGTGTTGTTGCTTTGCCAGAAGCACAATCATGGCTAACTTTAACCTTAAATAATAAGAAAAATACTGAGGGTAGAGGGCTGCAATTTGGTAAAATTGGTGATTGATAGGTGGATGATCAACATACCAATCTGCAGCCCTCTAACCTCAGTTATTATTAAGATCTGAGTACGGACAGGAAAAGTGGGGACGGACAGACACAGCCATCTCAATAGTTTTCTTTTACAGAAAAACTAAAAACACTAAATATAAAGGCAAAGAGGGGCGATGAAGTTATGGATTATGTTTCGTGAAAATTTGTTAAATGATTCCGTAAATAATGATACAAAAATTACTGGAAAGACATTACAAAATAGTAACTGAATATGCAAGACAGTTTTTGGTATATAAATGATATTCCAAATATTTCTATAACTCGTTCTCAAAGACTAGAACTATAGTATTTTTCAAACACACAGCTGGTAACTGAACTAATTTATCTATTTCCTATGCATTTATTTCCGTGTTTAAATAACTGAAAATTCTGGAAGAAATTAATCACATAGTATATCAAACAATCTTTTTCACGCTCGCAATGCTGTATTAGGCTGATAATTGCTAATTGCAGTTCAGTCATATGGAATTGACA
The DNA here is from genome assembly GCF_015104395.2 of Macrobrachium nipponense. NCBI lineage: Eukaryota > Metazoa > Arthropoda > Malacostraca > Decapoda > Palaemonidae > Macrobrachium > Macrobrachium nipponense. The sequence goes on along the minus strand of NC_087201.1, from coordinate 149,616,264 downwards.
ATTCTCCAATCCAATGATTGAAAGTTAATTACGTTATGTCAGCCGGAAAAAAAAACTGATTCTAACGCAAATTTAGGTATTTGCATTCAAGCAGACAGGAGAATATTTAAAAGCCATACTGTCCAAATTAAAGTGCCAGAGACAAAAGACACCAGAACAAATGTGGATTAAAGACTACAAAAAAAACAAAAAAAGGTAATTTGGCGAATAAGGTTAATTTTCTAAGAACTGGGGAAAGTGCCCTTTCAGAAGAATAAAACACAAAAAATCGACATAAACCATAAGGCCTCGCCAAAGAATCGAAGGCTTGGAAGCCTGTGAAGGTCACTTTCAGTTAGGGTTTGCATAAGGAAAATAACTATCGTTAAGTTATCAACATATTCTACTAATAATAAAGAGTTATTTTTTTCTTACAAAGACTGGTCTGGATATTTCTCGCAGTCAAGAGACAAGGCTTTTGATTATAATCACTGACTTCACATCATACTCTCCAGTAACTCAACCGTTGATTTTAAAGGCTCCTTATTTCACGCTCCATTTTCCTCCACTTTGCTCAAAGACATCCGAATCAGCTTCCTCTCCATCTCCTACCTGTGATTCGTCCAAGATATTCACCAGGTCACTGACCCTCAACCTCCTCTTCCTTATGAATCGTCTTTCGTTGGTGGAACCGTATCTCGGATTTTTCCCTTCGTTGTTTGTAAGCTTAAAACCTTGGAAACATATTTGAATGGGAGCTATCTCGAATGTTTCCTTTTATTTTTTTTAGTTTTAATTCTTTATATGTATCTGCACGCAAAAATAATTTTTCAAAAGTTATATTATAGATTTTTTTCCGTCAGTTCTTCCTTCTTTTCCGCCAAAAAATAAATAATATATAAATAATAACTGTCTTAATTACGACCGACATTGTAAATATATCCCTAGAACTTTGCGAGCTGTTTAATTATTATAATATTTTTCTTCACTTTAACTAGCTGAAGATTCCTATTCGATAATCCTCAAAAATTATTTTTTTATTATTTTTTTCAGTAAAATTTCTTTTAGTTTTCTCAAAAAGAGGTTTTCTAAAAACATGACTTTAGAAATATTTACTCCCATAAATGAGAACCTAAGATCTCCTAAGGTCTTTTTTTCACCGTCAATATAAAGTACTTCATTTTTTCTCCTTTTGAAAAAGTCAAATATCCCGGTTATTGTTGCTTGCAAGTCCATCGCTTTAAATGATTTCGTACAACCCTTTATCTATACCTACTCTCAAAGACCTCTATTTGTTTAAACTGCTCCCGTAACCTCTCACCCCCAATCCCTCTTTTTTGGCTTTAGCTCCGTGAATCATTACTGTGCACTGAGCCATTAAATTTCCCATTTACTTAAGTACCCTCCCTCCCCCGGTGCATTCAACAACCCCCACATCGCTTTCCCAGGTCCTTTTATTTTCCGGTTAGCACTGACTGTCCATAAATCATTTACTTATATATTTATTACTGGACTAGATACATTTACATATTTAGCTCCTACAAAAGGTAATTTTCAATGTATTTATTGCATAACTAAATCATATATGAGAATTCATGGCTTAAACAAGAGTTTTTTTTTTTTCTTTTTAAATTATTTACAATCTTAAAAAAAAAAAAAAAAAAAAAAAAAAAACTTCTTCAAACAAAGAAAAGTCCATGCTTTGGAGAATATGCACATTCCTCTGTAAGATTTACCAACTTAAATTGACAGCTCTGCGGAATTTCATGTTTTTCACATATATTGCTTTTCAGTTTGTCGTTCCTTTTCCGTTAACCGGCTAACTGTATTTAATTTTTCAAGTAGTTTTAGCTTTGCCGCAGTCTTCAATATCGCATTCTTTAAATATTTTACATTTCTTGCTCAATTTCGAATCCATAATTCTTGCTTAACTGAATTGCACATTAACTGGAAAAAAAACTTTGCTCCAAAACGTAATATTATTTCCCTGTTCCTCTTTCTGTTCTTTCTCTAGTATCAATACTTCATTTCGTAATGCCGGAACAAAATCTCTTGAAACTCCACTTAACTGCCTTAATTGTGTTAAAACCGAAACTTGATTCAGCATTACGAAAATGATCAACTTTTCTTTCAGAACTTCGGCACTGAAGTCAGCGAATTGGTTTTGCATGTTGCTATATAAGTAAAGGTAACTGAAATTTAAACTTAGAGTGATCTAATTTCAAGGTCGTAAGAAAAACAATTCGATACAAAGGCAATTAGCACTAAACAATAATAATAAACAAAATAAATAAACATTTTAGCTTTCCAACCGTGGATACAGGTCTCTGTAAATGGTTTGGATGTTAGTGTGGACGGTGGAGATTGTGAAGTATCTTCGTCTCATGAGGACTAAATGGCAAATTAAGTGATCGGATAACAGAACATTTTTGCAATCTATGAAATGGTAATCTTCCATGTTAACTTCCTTGCTGTACGTATTGCTTTTGCTTACGCATACTTACCCAACTGAATAAACCTTAACTGTCACTCAAAGAATCTGTAATTCTTTTCATGATTACATGCGCATATTCATCTTTGATTGCAGTATCTTGTTTCAGTGGATTTAGTACTTGCAGTGATGAAAGTGTTACTAGTAGCTCTCCTGCCATGACCTTTTTGCACTGATGATTTAATTACGATTTTTGGTCTCGTCTCAATCATTCCGTGCTTACTATATTTATTTGCTATTTCTCTTCAGATCTGCATTGCGTATTGATACTTTCTTTGACTCCTTCTAAATACATAACTGCAGATTTTAATCTTTTTTTTTTTTAAGTTTAGCTGCAATAGTAAATAAAGGTGCGTGGACGAACGTCGATTACGGTCTAATCGCGTTTGTGACTTTTTTCAGTGAGCGTAAAGAAAAAAAAAACTTTACTCTTTGGTATATGCGAGTATTATTTGTTCAAAGCCTTGTCTGCAATTTAGTATCTTTCTTCTGATGAGGTTTTGATACCTTAATAATTTGAGGCGTCCATTTACGTCATATTTCTCTCCCTCACACATTGGAGGCAGTATTAAGAGATAACTTGAAACATTTCAAAAGTAAGTATTATTAAATATGAAACTTTAAACATGACATATTCAATGAGAAGAGGAGAGAGAGAGAGAGAGAGAGAGAGAGAGAGAGAGAGAGAGAGAGAGAGAGAGAGAGAGAGAGAGAATATAATTAAGTCTGTGTTTAGTTATTGTAAGCGCTTGTCAACCATTCAAACAAATAATATTTGTTCTTTTCCAATACGAAACTGTTTAGTGGGCAATAAGTCTTTCAGTACTCATCGAGTATCCGTGAAATGCCTATGGTTATAAGCTTAAATATTATAAACATTTAAAGCCAACTTATCAATCATTGAGAGTTTTATTATGACGAGAGAACCAACGGAATATAAAGTAAACGTTCTGCCGACATGTTTCCTTTCTATGACTTGAGACGTAACACTTATACTTATCTCTTGACGTAGGTCTTAATTCTAATCCCTCTAGTTCAGCTACATTTTCTTTATTCCATTTCTCCGAGAACGGCCACGCTCTAAAAGGATCCAGGCGCCTTTTACGCCTAAAAGGGACATAAACAGCATTAAATTTATGGAAATATCTCTTGCACGAATTGAGAAAAAATCTCAGCGTCTTCTCAAGTTCCCTTGTGGCTGGGGAATGAAAAAAGACCTTTGTTGCACGTTATATTTTTTTTTTTTTATACAAGGAAGAAAGCTTTCGTTTTCACCTTTGACAGCAGTAATGATTACGAAAGCCCTCTTGGGGTAAGATTTATATTCTTGAGGAAAAGAGTTTGTTTATCATGTTTTCCCTGGTGGCAGCAGATCGAAGGAAAAACGGAACGCAGCAGACTTTTCACAGAAGTTAAAGGTTATATACGCTCATTGAGCCTTCTGGTTGAAAGAGATTGATTGATTTGTGGCTATTAAAACTGGCGTCATAGCATCTAGATTATTGGCGCCGGGTTAAAAGAGAGGCTACTTCACTTTGACTGGGAGATCTTAGTACATAAACCGATGATAGGTGAATGTGAAATTTATCACTATATTCTCGATATTTAAAAACCATATTTTTAAAATCTTCCGTTCATTTTTAATTCATTCATACAGACCAAAAATGTCTTCTTCCTAATCGTAGAATAGATTCTTTCGTTTTTCACGTAATTTTTAGAACAAGGACTTCTAGTGTGGGGCTTCAAACTGCATATCTCGAACACTGGGGACAAACACCACCAAAAGCAGAAAATATGGCTTAATTTCACTGTCCGGATAAAACGTGGCTATTTTTGGCGTCAAGAGAAGATCATTTCTCCAAAAGGGTTGTCACTCTGGCTTGGGACATTTTCCAAATACACAGGCTAGTTGGCAGAAGTAATATACGGAAATTAGACAACTATGCAAAATCGATCACTAATTAGGGTGGAGATATGCAACACTGCTCACCAGTGATAGAACAGGAAGCTGTTCAACTTCCTATTCAAGGAGATACGAGAACTGGTCAGTACATTTCCCCTGGTGATGTAACTTTCGAATCATACGCTCCTGCTCCGACTACATGACGTATTATCAGTAAAACGTAGAACTTTGTATTTTGGTATAATGGCTGCTCTTGCATCTCTCAACAAATACTTTCTATGGAAATGAATCGAACTACCGTTGCCAATTAAATTGCCACACACACACACTCACACACACACAAACTCACGTCTCCAGATCTGATGCTTAGGAATGGTTTCTTATCTGGACAACTTTCATCTTGATTTTATAAAGATAAAACTAATAACTGTATTGTTGCTTAAAGATAACATAACAATCAGCACTTGAAGTGAAATAGCTGGGACCAGAAATAAACAGAGGATTCTTTTCAGAAGGGATATAAAGATTATTGAAGTCAAGTTCAGTCGAAGTCCTTTTACAATAAATAAATTAATATATATATATTATATATATATATATATATATATATATATATATATATATATATATATATATATATATATATATAAGATATATATACCCACATCATGGAGCATCTATACTAAAAATGATTTCCGTAAACTTTCTTCGTAATAACACCTGACAAAAACAGTTGAACAATCACAATAATGCATCAGCGGAATTTCACTGAGACCGGTAATTACAGGTAATTGTTTTCTTCCATTAAACGAGTGACGATTGAATTTCGATACAGCAGCGATTTAACAATAAATTTCTCACATGATGTTCGTGTATTTTCCTGACGTGAAGAGCTGCAATAATTGTTCCTATTTTTCTGGATGTAATATCATATCCTGGATGAAAATCGTTGTCGATTTTTTGTATTTGTTCTAGTTATTGTTGTTTTCGGTGGCCTTGTTACGAAATAGACATTATCTAACTATGATTATCGTGATAATGGAATTTTAAAATAACTTGTCTGTTTATCTACAGTGGTAAATGTCCTTTGACATCCCATTTCTCTGGAGCGATAAATGTCTTTTGAAGTACTATTTGTCACGAGCGATATATTTAACATTATCATTATTCATCAACCTAAACATCAAACGTGGCCATTTCTATTTCTCCTTCATCATCTGTACGAGAAAATGGACTAAGTAACCATTCTTCCGCATTGGTTACCTACCCAACCTATTACCTCTAGTTCATGATTAAAAATTGATAATAAATACAGTATTTGACATCTCTGCATTCAAGAGAAGAATCCTCGTCCAAATTGAAAGGACATAGTGTATTAGATTGCGTTTCTTTGGTAGATTAGTCTCAAATTCATTGTTTTTTTTCCGCTTTGCTTTTTTGTGCAAAAAGGCACTAGAACTTCAGATTAAGTTATGAAAAAAAAACAGGCTTTATTTATTTACGAAAAGAAGAGAGAGACAACTCTTTTTGACAACAGAGAGAATAGGGGCAAAAGAAAGTAAATGGAAGTATAAAATGAAATAAATATCTTCGGATTGATTTTTCTAATGGAAGACGTTATACCCTTAAGAAAAAATCAAAACATTGTTAACAGTTTATAAAATTCTAACAGATACGGCCAAAAATACATCTCATCTTGAAACGATATCAATCAAAAATAGGTGAGTTTCTATAATTACTGAGTAAAATCTCCAAACCTCGGCAATAAAGAATTAGATACGAAGTTGGTTAGGGGTTAAGACTAAGGGCTATAATGCAAAAAGAAAGAAAAAAATATTTCATCAGACAGAGCTGGCCATTGAAGTACCTCTCTCTCTCTCTCTCTCTCTCTCTCTCTCTCTCTCTCTCTCTCTCTCCACAATATCGTCTCTAGTCGACTAACTTCGCGATGCCTTAATTACAGTTGTTACGTCCCCCCAATACCCTAGCGCACGAAGCACTTCCAAGACACAACCTGACGTTTGCACCGTGCAATTACTGGTTCGTTTTACTAAGAGAATAGGCGGTATCTGGAAATAATTTTCTTGTTAATTGTTTGTTAATGGTCAAGTGATATTTACTTAGTTGTAGTCCTTCTGATTTTCGTTTTGTTGAAAGCTGACTTTTTGTAAAAGTCATTCGCTTTTCGATATCTGTAGTAATTCGGTTGAGTAGTTGTTCCATTAGTAAACCCATTATTCTGTAATCGCCCAAGGGAAAATGCAGACAACGAACGATTTATTATTAGGCCTCTTTATGATATTTCAGGTCACTTTCAATATTCTATCTCCTCAGATATTTTTTAGCATTAAAAAGAAAATACGAGTTTTCTTTTTCTTTTAGCTTTCAATAAAACGAAATTATTTGAAAAATACTTTGCATACCATCTTTATATATGTGTGCACAAGAATACTACAGACGATGATTTACATATTTATGTAACAAATTTAATGCCTCCTCATAAAAGAAGTTACAAGACAGAAAACCATCCATGAAATAGAATGGTAAAGGAAAAAGTTTCCGGTAAATTAAAATGTATTTTCAATAATTTGTTTTTCTCTTCTTCTTATAAATACTTTCATCAGAGTTGAGGATATGCTTCATCAAAATAAATGAGTTACTAAAGATATCGGTAAAATTATGTGGGAATGAACATATATAAACGTTTTATCCCTGTTCATTGAAATCCAGATTTATGGAGGAATTATTAATCAAGAGAACCATAAAGATGTCAATCAGCAGGATGAATTATTGATTGAGCCATGTCAAAAAACACGCGCAGCTGTTATGCTGGTTTCTAGCCAGGAGAGAGAATCGGAAAGAAAGGGAAAGAAGTTGTCTAAAGAATAAAAACATAATAATAGACATAGGAGTAAAGGATGAAGGTTGCAACCAACAAGAATGTTAATTTGACACGTATACATAAAACTCATATATAAATGTAATCAATAAAATGCACAACTGAAATCGAATACGAGGACTGAAGTTTCATTTTACCATAAAGTAGCGTTAGGTGCAAGCGCCAGCCTGTTTTGTAATCATCTCCTTTTGTAAATCATGTAAAGCAATTGTGACGGTAAGAACTTTAAAATCACAGTAAATGCTTTTGATCTCCTTTATCAAATAAAAGGTAATATAATATGAGGCTTAAGTGTTAAGGTTTGGGGCACTAGGAACATTTATACATAGAGGCGAACTATGTAAAAAGCACAAGATGAGGTCTCTACCCTTTCTCTTGACTTTTAATAATCTATATATCCTAAAACTTTATATCCAATATAATGCGGTTTCAACTACAAGTAATAAATAGGGATTAACAGTAATAGTTGGAAGTATTCCACATATATGTCCATCCAGTTGCTTGCAATCATTCAATATTGAATTATTATTAAAATACAAAAACATAAAGCAGCCTCGTTGTAGCCTAGGCCTGAATAATTTATGCCAGAGGCCTAGATATAAGCAGAGACTGCTTTGAGGCTTACCTTTAGGTCGAACAAAATTTGCTTTTTAAGGATGAAGGTGTTAAGTTTTCAGTAACCGTCTGTTTTATATAATATATTATATATATATATATATATATATATATATATATATATATATAGTATATATATATAATATATATATATATATATATATATAATATATATATATATATGTATATATTATATATATATATATATATATATATATATATATATATATATTTATATATATATATATATATATATATATATATATATATATATATATGTATATATATATATATATATATATTATATATATATATATATATATATATGATATATATTATATATATATATATATATATATATATATATATATATATATATATATATATATATATATATACATATAGTATATATATATATATATATTATATATATATATATATGATATATATATATATATATATATATATATATATATATATATATATATATATATATATATATATATATATATATATATATATATATATATATATATATATATATATATATATATATATATATCTATATATATGATATATATATATATATATATATATATGATATATATATATATATATATATATATATATATATATATATATATATATATATATATATATATATATATATATATATATGATATATATATATATATGATATATATATATATATATATATATATATATATATATATAGTATATATATTGTGACTAATAAGAAAAATGGCATCTTAGGAATAATGCTGGGGGTGATACTGAGGGTGGTAATGTGTATGGGACAGTGGAAAATATTATGTTTTACAACCTGGTTCGAAGACTATGGTAAAAGTTAAATTGAAGGAAATTAGAAAACCCACAGATGTGTGTGTTAATGAAAATAGCGAAAAGCTTAGAGGGGTTGTTAGCACGGCATCGGTGAACAGTGTATCCAAGGATGGGTTTAAGTGGTTAGAGTTGCTAAACTGTAATGATACAGTTAGGAGATACCAGAAAAACACATATATATTGGATTTCTAAGATTGGAGTTGTGATAGTGGTTCAGTGGCTATCGTAGAGGGGAAACCTGAGTTTTCGGAGGCAGAAATGCAATCCAGGAAAGTAACATCTAGAGAAAATTTAGCTAATGCGGATTGTAGCAAACACGTTGAAGCGATAAGCAGGCTCTTCGCAGAATTTGGGGATACAGTAGCCTTACAAGGTGATGGAATGGGGTTGACTAATGTGTTAGAGCATAAGGTAAATTTGGAGAGTGGCACAAAACCTATTTATATTCCTGCATATGCATACCTTTCAAAATCAGAGAACAGGTAGAAGAAAGAGGTTAATAGATGGGAAGAAGAAGGAATCATTAGGACCCAGAGTGTCTCCTTACAACTTTCCCTTGTTAGCGGTGCCTAGGAAAAAGGTTCTGTCCGTGTATGCGTCGATTTTAGACATTTAAATGAGAAGACGATCCCTGACCGCTACCCAGTCGCGTGCATACCAGATCTTTTTGTTGAAATTGGGGGACATAATATTTATAGCTCAACTGATTTGTCGCAGGGTTTCTTACAGGTCCCTCTTAGTGAGAGTAGCAAGGAATATACTGCTTTTTCAGTGCCCAAGGGACGCTATGAACTTACGCGAATGCCTTTCGGTTTATCGGGCAGTCCGATTACCTTTACCAGGTTGGTGAACACAGTTTTGCACGGGTTATTGGGCAAAAATGTTTTTGTGTATATGGATGACATCCTGATCGCAACGGGCACGATCGCGCAACACCTGGAAGTGCTTACAGAAGTACTTAGGAGGCTTAGATTAGCGGGGTTGAAATTCAAGCTAGCCAAGTGCTCGTTCTTGAAAAAGCAGATCACATATCTAGGTCCCGTCATATCTAAGGAAGGGGTTAGAGTAAATGACGATAAAGTCAAAGCAAAAGCGAATTTTCGCACCCCCAGATCAAAGAGAGAGATTAAGTCATTCCTGGGTATCGCCGGTTTCTTCAGGAGGTTTGTGAAAGGGTTCTCTAATATAGCAGCTCCCCTAACTGATGTGTTGCGGGAAGACGTTCAATTTCAATGGAATGAACCCCAGGCAGAGAGTTTTCAAAAGCTCAAGGATGCGCTAATGACTCCCCCTGTTTTGAAATGTCCAGATTTTAGCGAACCTTTTACATTAGTGACTGATGCAAGCCAGGAAGGTATAGGTGCTTGCCTTATGTTAAAGTTCGATGGGAAATTTCATCCTATAGCTTTTTATAGCAGGAAATTCAGGACAAAGGGCAGCAACGAGAAGTCCATAGCCACCATAGATAAAGAAGCCTTTGCAATAGTGTCGAGCTTAGTTCATTTTAAAATGTTACTGATGGGGAATAAAGTTCTTACAGTCCACAAACCATTACTAGATCTTTTTAATAAACACGATCTGTCGCCTAAAAGAGCTCGATGGTTTTTAACTATCAGAGATTTTGATGCAAAGCTCAAATATATAGGGGGCAAATTTAACATTGTTGCTGATGCTCTCAGCAGGAGTTTTTATGACACGGAAGGTTTCCAAGTTGTGCAAGTCACTAGCGAGGCCATACAATGGGATATACCTCTCATAGAACAAAGGCAAGATGAAGACAAGATTTTAGCAGATGCAAAAGCGTTTTTAAGAGGGGAATTAGTCAGGAAACGTTATAAGTTGCCTTTTTCGGGTTTAGAGTTAGAAGGTAATCTATTGGTTAGGAAAATTAAATGTAAGTTGAGAACCAGTGAAAGTAAAGGAGATACGATACAGATCGTAATTCCGAAGGTCCTAATTCCAGTGGTTTTGGATATAGTTCATTGCAGGTTCGGTAGTCCACACTTGGGAATAGAAAAAACAAATGATGAGGTTCGTGCTAAATACATTTAGAAAAACGTTGGAAAATATGTGGAAAATTTTGTAAGGAATTGTACGGTGTGCAACGCATGTCAGCCTGCAAGGACAACTTCATACAAATTAGGATCGTATCCTATACCGAGTAGACCTATTCAGAGAATACATATGGATATCCTGGGGAATTTTTGTGAGTCTAGATATGCGAACACGTGCTTGTTAGTGATAATAGATGAACTTACAAGGATAGTAGAAATTTTCCCACTTAAGCATAAAACGGCCGAAGAAGTAGCCATAGCATTTTTCAATGGTATCATTTGCAGATATGGCTCACCCAAAGTTCTATTAACCGACAATGGGAGGGAATTTGTAAACAAAACCTTGGAATGTTTAACTGAAGTCATGGGGATACAGAAAGTAACAATTATTCCATACTGACCCGAGGCTAATGGGTTGTGTGAACGAGCAAACAGGAAAGTGCTCGAGGCTCCCAGGAAAACTGTAGGTGGTAATGATAAGAATTGGGACAGATATGTTAATGTTGTTAGACATAGTATTAACACTATGGTTAATGATTCAATTAAAATGTCCCCATTTGAAGCTTTGTTTGGTTGTACAGCACGAGGCACATTTGATTTGTTAACTATGCCTCATCATGGGGACGATACAGTCGAGGCGTTGGTATCCACAGCGAGAGAGAGACACGCTTGTCTCAACCGTAATCTCGAATCCACAACCAGAGATATGGTACAGAAGAGTAATAGTAAAACATCCGATCCCAAGATCAATATCAGAGACAAGGTATTTTTAAAACTTAACATGAGAAATGAATTAAATTACAAATTAGGTCCGAAGTTTGAAGGTCCTTTTAAAATCATTGAAGAGAAAGTTGGAAACAGATTTGTAGTGTTAGAGGGAAAAACAGGTCGGTCGAGGTTAACACGTATCTCGAAATTGAAAAAAATTGGTTGTGGTGATTAATATATTGTCATGCAATTGCATTTTTTTTCCTTCTTTTTCTTGCTGTCTGTTTTTTGCAATTTGGTGGCGGAATGCTTTCTCGTTTTTTTGTTTCTCTTTTATTTCCTTCTACTGTTTTTTTTCTTATTATGCGCAAATCTGTGGCATTTTGGCGTAAGATTTTGGGGTTAATATTTTACGTGGGAAGTGGTTGAAATATGGCAAATTTTTGTTTTAGCTGAGAAACGTGATGATAAACACATAACTATTCCTGGGTGTATGATATTTGGGGCTGAATTTTTGGGGTTTCATGAGCCGGATAGATGACATTGGGGTTTTATATAATTCTGGTAATGTCGTGGGGACTTATGATTTAAGGACAAGTTTTTTGGAGGGGGGAATGATTTCTTTTTGTGTGGGGTCATTAATTAAATAGAGGAAATATTTTTATCACTGGAGTGGTGTTATTATTTAGATGGTAATTTATATATATAAGGAGATGGCATTAATCCTGGAGGGTGACTTTCTTTTTTTAGCGGTATATAATTATGGAATTGTGAGTTTATCGTAGTTGTTGTACCGAATAGGTGATAATTTTTTTTTATATAATTGGGCAGTATCGTTTGGGAGAATTATGTCTTCGAGATAACTTTGGAGCACCTTGGTCATATCCAGGAGATAGTTCTGTGGAATGTGCTGATGTAGTTTCGGTATAGAAAATTTTTTTGAGAATCATGAGTTTCTGGCGCTGCTAGTCTGACTATGCTGCAGTTCAAAGCACCTGAGGTGTTCACAGGTGCATTTTTTGCTAATGTTGCTGTAATGAATCCTATTGCAGAATTTTCCCTTTGGAATTGATTACTCGGGGATTTGCACTATTCTTCTAGATGCTGATTATGGCATTCCACGTTATGTATCATGTAAGGGGATTCTTTTCCGGTAGTTTCTGGTCGATGGGATTGTTGTGGTAGGAAATTCTGTGACAAGACACTTTTCGTTTTGGGAATAATATTGGATTATGTATAGGTTTTCCTCTCTTGGGCGCGTTGGTAATGAGGAAGGTCAATTATTTTTTTTTATTACTTGATGTATATGGCGTCCAAGAGGATTGATTAGATAACTGACAGTTTTTTTTTCTTCTTTTTTTTTTGTTCTGTCAGATGCTGAAATATTGCTTAATCAACGCCCTGGGGTTGATGGCGCTTGCAAAGACGAAAGTATGTCTGGGTCCCGGAGTGCTAATTGAGCAAGACCACTTAGTATGGTTATCATCTGATAAAGTTACGTTAAGTATCGAATTTGAGAGTCTGGGTTCAGCCAGATTGGAACTCGAGTAATCGCGGAGCATAGTTGAAGGACTGATAAACACGTTAAACGAACTTGAAACTACAAGAAATTTGTCTGCATCACTGGGACGTCTTTTAACGGAAATTAAAATAACTGCAAACAGGGTGCAATGCAAGATCGGGGAAACACTCACTTGGGTACCAGAGACAAAACCAGTTGGGGTAGCAATAGCGAGTTTGGTGAAGGTTGGGATATTAAAGGCGGAACTCGCCGAATATGATAAAGCTCTGAATTCTCTAAGAGGGAGAAATGAGAAATTAGAAAACGGATTTAATGAGTTGAGGAAATCAAATAACATATTACACGCGACAGTAAAAGGGGTCCGGGAAGACCTATATGTTACCATTACGTTTTTCACTATACACACTACACTGTTGAATATTGAAAGAGAAACAGAATCTTTGTTGAATGAGATTAAAAGCCAAGTGGAAGCAGTTGTAGCAGCTTCACAGGGGAAAATTTCAACGGAAATGTTGCCGTTGGGAACTTTGGAGTCAACCTTAAAAGACGCGGCGTATGAATGGGATCAAATATTATTTTTACGGGACATTTACTTTATAGATATTATGGGATTTTAAAGGTACATTTATCAGATAAGGGGTAACTTGTTGACATACCAGTTAGTGATAAAAAACATTTCACAGCTATATATTTAGGCCATTTCCTAGTTCTTTCCAGGGGTGGGTAGTGGTTTGGACGGGGGTAGAGATTATATAAATATTAGGTGAGGAATTCCAGTCCTTGGCAGTTGACTATGTACTAGGATGTGTGTTAGTTTATGATAGATATGTGTGTGAAAGTAAGATATTTACTCTTCGACGTATTGACCTGTCAGGTTGCGAACTAGAGTTAGCTCACAAGAACTTACCGACTCACTGTGACTTTAGAGAATTCCCCAATCCATACCATGTAATATCGACGGAGACAATGACAGCGGTCTTCTGCACCAGATGCAAGATTTCTACTATGTGCAATGGAGACAACAATTCGCTCATCCTACAGGGATCCCAGCTGTTCGATGGTTCCTGCAGGGTTCTCTCTGATTTCTTCATGGTGCTTTGTCAGCGTGTCTACAACTCGTCCACAAAAGTGTTTCATAAACACTTACATGGAAACCATGAGGCGGTTCGAATTCCGCCTAGAGTGGAGACCGTTACAGTTCCGCCGCTGGAGGATAGTGACGAGGATGAATTCTTCTTCGACGAGCGTTACACTATACCAATATTAATGATCATGTTAGGTGCTATACTGATCACAATTTGTGCACTAGGAGTTCTTAAACTTTTGTGCATTCGACGAAGCACAAGGGCTCCAGCAACGGAGGTGGCCCTAAGTCATGTGGTAAATTAATACATTATGCATTAGTTGCTGATGTGGTGTGCGACAGGAGTGCACAAAGGACATAGGTGGCCGAGCCATCTTACAAGTGTGTAATGTTAAGTGAAATCACATATCATGTCTTGCTTGGAGACAAGCTGAGCTGTAAGGGCAGCTTACTTGAGCAAAGGAATTTGAGTACGCAAGCAGTTTAACCAAGAGACTGCTCGCTCTGTCGTCAAGCATGCACATTCATTTGTACGGATGTTACAGGCCTAATAGTCCAAGGCACTTGCAAAAGTCACCATTCTATTCGGTGAGCACAAAGAGGTCAGGTGGTACACGCCGAGTGTCAGGAGAGAAACCCCCATCGTAAAGGTATGACACATTTTGTAAAACTTAGAAAACCGTTACCTTTGAAAAGAGAGAGAAGTGTGAAATACTTTCTTTACTTAGATACTTTGAAAAGAGTGATGTGTGAAGTGTATCTTTAATCCATTATTATCTTTATTACAGATGGGTCCTATTCCAATGCTAATTTAGAGACGGGATTCTCTAACCTGACTAATATAATGAACTTATTGACATTTTGGGTCTGGGAGTAAATTCTTAGTCAGGAGGGTAGAATGTTAACTTACTGGTTTCTTTATGGACAGATTTGGGTTTTCTGTCATTATGACTTGTTAATCATTTTTTTCTATTTTATATTCAACTGCTTAGGGTAATAAATAGTATATGTTTATACTTACGAGATCTTAATAGCCTAACGACATGGTTGCAGACAGAGGGCACCATTGACGACAAGTAAGGGTTTCTAATTTGAGTAGTTTAATAAAAAGGGGTGGTGTAGGATATATATATATATATATATATATATATATATATATATATATATATATATATATATATATATATATATATATATATATATAATATATATATCCAGGTTGAAGAGGTAAAGGCATGTCTTTCACAAGTATCGTTTATTACACCGACGTTCACATCACATGATGCATCCTCAACCTTTTTTTAGTCACTTTTTAACTCTTACCTTGGTAGGTGATCCTTTCAAGTTCTCGTTTTAATTTGTATTTGTAAATGTCAAATATCTGTTGTGCTTTTTAGATTTTTTAATGAGTGAGTGATGATTTTAGTATTCTTAATAATATGATTTCCAGCCTTGAGGATGCATCATGTGATGTGAAACGTGTGTAATAAACGATACTTGTGAAAGACATGCCTTTACCTCTTCAACCTGGATGTTGGTCGGGTCTGCTACCCCTATGATTCTTCTATATATTATAATATATATATAATATATATATATATATATACTATATATATAATATATATATATATATATATATATATATATATATATCTATATATATATAATATATATATATATATATATATATATATATATATATATATTATATATATATATATATATATATATATAAGAACAACATCATATTAGCGTGGCACCGCTATTCGCGCATAAATCTGCTAAACTACGCTTTAAAAATATTTCTAAAGGCGGAAGTACACAGATAAAAGACACATCTGCCAAAATCTGTCCCGTTGGAATGCGATGCAAGCTTACCTTAAGTTTTAATAAAAAAAACATATTGAATATCATGTCAGCAAAATAGGCCACATGGCCGTGTCAGAATAAAAAGAGGGAATTGCCAGTTTTCTTAAACCACGGCAGTTTGAAGGCCGGTTTGGTCGTCGGCACAAATATAAAAAAAACTGAGATTGGTAATTGTGTATTTTATTCCAAGGGTGACAATTTAAGACCTGAAAACAGGGCAGGAAAACGAATTTCTCCAGAATGCTGAAGAGTCTTTTATTATTCATGTATACGTTAAGTTTCTATTTTCTAGTAAATATTTCCTAGTCTTTGTAGTCTGTGCTTTTTCGGGGCTTCTTACGTCAACGTACTCAAATAGCAAACTAAATCTAGCAGATTCATAAACGCTATTAATAAAAATAGCTGTAATAGGTAAAGAAATATTCCAAGGAAAACGTTGTTAATTTAGCAAGGTTTTGCGCCTTGGTTTTGCGTCAATATCAAATAACCCCCTAACCCCACATCCCTACTCATACGCGCACACACACACACATAAACACGCTCGCGCCCGCACAATGCTATTTTAAAAGCCTTCCTTATCCAATAAAGGTACAATAATCACATAAACGGGATGTCGCATTCTGCAGGATATTGCTGGAGACGAGGCGACTCCATTGACGTCATCCACCCGGTGATCTTGAGATTACCATTAAAGACCTCTGTTCCATAATTATTATTAGACTGAACGTTCTTTTATAATTACTTTTTGGGAGGGAAGGGAAATGAAATTAATCCTTGAAGTCGCAATGTCCACCCTTAGAATTCATAACTGTCAATTGTATGTAACACCGATGCAAGCAATTCTAGTTTTATCAAATCCTCATATTTTCATTTGTTTGTAGAACCACAGCAAAGATCATTAATATTTATTAAATAATTAAATAGTGATATACATTGCCTCGGAGTGTAAGTAAGGTGTTTCGTATTCACTTGAGTTCAGTTCTTTGCTTTCAATAACATCCCCTCGGAATCACCCCGACAAGAGAACCGGAAAAAGGCCAAGGAAATTCGGGTAAACGAGATGCAGTGTGAGGAATATCAAGCTCACTGTCGCATTAATTCACTGATTCTCGAATATAATAATAATTCATACAAATAAAAACTTTTAATTTGACAGCCGAAGGAGTTAAATATGAAACACCTAACAAAGAAGCTTTACCAAATAATTTTAATGTAAACCCTCTCCTCTCTCTCTCTCTCTCTCTCTCTCTCTGTATAAGCGGAAAGCATCTATCACTCAATAGAATTCTGAATTGCTAAGTGCAAAGTCATCTTCAGGTAAATAATCGTCTGCCCGTTTGTGCGGATGGATCTCCTTCGCCTGTCAATTCATCAAATATATGGGGACAGTTTCGTTTCTCTCCGATGAATAGACATCGATTACTTTTGACAAGATTTGCCTCGTAATTATTCAGTGATGCCACTCGCTCTCTCTTGGAGTTATTACCGTCATTCCAAAATGCTCCTTCGTCTATTGTTTGACTTCGAGCTCTGGTAAGGGTTTTATATATAGCCTATTTTGAACGTGTAAGTAATATGAAAAGATAGTTTTTCACTTGTTGCTGGAGAATCCGTGAAACTTTATTCTGTAGGGCGGAGAGACAGCCAGACAGACAGATGTACCGGCATCTAGGTTACAATTGTAAATATATTAGAAAACTGAAATGTGCCTTTGGTACTCCTCTAGAAGACTCCTCCACAAAAATAGATAAATAAACGGAGAAGTAAGTAAATAAATAAGTATAAATACACTGTGCGTGAAGTAAAGATTTCTTTGAAATCACGAAATGTTAGGTTTTCCGTCTAATTGCCTATTAATGTCGTTACAAGAATCTAATCCATTGAAGAATGCAAATAATACACCTCTATCGACGAAACGTAAAATGACCAGCACTCTGTACGGCTCGCTGCAAAGGCAAGATAAGACCTAATTTCTGGGATTTTCTGACTTGAGTCAGTTGGTTTTGCGATGTTATTATCTGAAATGTCAGCGCCCTTGCATTCACTCCCTCACTTCAACTGAAAACATCATAAATCTGTAGCCACTACTATGATGATTCACTATGTAAATGCGTTAATTACAGCCTCACATAATATGAGCGGTTTGGAACGAAAACACGCAATCAAGTAGACAGTCAATTTATAAAAGAGAAGAACTGCCATGAAAGCTGACTGCACATATTTGATCACTTTATTTTGATCGCCACTCGAGGAAAGCTTGATACCGAAGGGATAGAAATGCAACTGGTTGAGCTTGCAGTAGTTATGTATTCGATATGTGAATATACAGTGACTTGTTAAAAGTAACGGAGGTCATACAATAAGCAAGAAGAGAAGATTTTGGTAGCAGGGTCCAAACTCCATAATGAGGTCCATGCACAATAATAACATGACTAGAATACTAATCTCAATGCGAATGCCATCTTCATACCAATGATCATCACTGAACTCTGATGCGTAAATGAATTATGAAATATCGAGTTAAGTAACTGAAAATTTGTACCGGTACTCTAAGAACAGATGTACACTTTCATGCGGAAATATTTTTATATTAATGTGAGCAGTGCGTCATTTATTGCAAAATTGTTATCAAATTTAGCCCGGCTATCAACTGGGTTCCGGTCATTCTTAGCATATAAAGCTAATTTCGTAAGCTAAAGTATCTTACACACACACACAACACACACACACCACACACACCACACACACACACATATATATATAATATATATATATATATATATAATATATATATATATATATATATATATATATATATATAATATATATATACATATATATATATTTACACTTTCTTGTGTTCTTAAGAGAAGTGCAAGGCCGTCCAGGGCGTTCGCCACTCTTTGACAAATCTCACGCCCTTTGGTGAATATTTGCGCAACCCAAACACACGCGCCACGAGGCATCCAGCCATTCCCATAAGCTGTACTAAGCAATCTGTTGGTGTTTTACGCAATTTTACTAAAAATTTCAAATCAACACGTTGTTCAACTTTTAAACTTTGCATTTTCGAAGTCCACTACAGAAAACACAGCCAAACAATATGGCGGCTCACAATCAACTGAACGTCATAGCGTGTTCTTCTTGTCATGCAAGTTCAGACTTGTTCTATATCACCACGCATCCAGTTGTGACCGGTTCTGACTGCCCTGTTTACTAGATGGAGACACAGTCTTGTTATCTAATAGACATACCTCGTTTACACACACACACACACACACACACACACACACACACACACACACACACATATATATATATATATATATATGTTGTAACCAATAGGGAAAATGGCCTTTTTAGGTATAATGGGCAGGTAAAATGGTAATTAGACCTAATGGTTTTTTCGTATTATTATTTAACTTAAATGATGTATTAAATTTTCCTAAAATCGTTTAGCTTAAATGCATACAAATAAGTAAACAACTACCAGGAGGAGAGGGTGTCTCTCTCTCTGCGCGCGTACAACCACACCGCATGGTATCCATTTATTTATTTATTTATTAATTAATAATGATAATGATAAAGGTTAAGGACAACGACAATAATAATAATAATTAATGCTGATGATGATGATGAAGAATACGACGACGACGACGACGACGACGATTATCGTTTTTGGAGTCGAAACTACTTCTTGGGGTAAGTAAGTAAGTAAGTAAGTCAGTAAATAAGTAAATAAGTAAGTGAGCCCAAACAAACAGACAAAAAAAATTTTCATCACCTATCTACGACTAGTACATTATTAATTATTATATTTATCTAAAAAATAAAAGTTACAGGTTTTTTTTTTAATATATTTTTTACAGATGAAGACGGTGATATTGTTCAACTAACATTCCCGCCGAGATGATATTAGAAAAGAAAAAAGTGATTACTTTTCCATTCACATTAAGCCACCACCACCACCATCGCCCAACCACATCGTCATCATCATCATCATCATCATCGTCGTCGTTAAAATCGAATAATAATAATAATAATAGATTAAAGAACGTCGCGTTGTTGAGCCAGAAAGCCACGCCACTGCCACCACCGCCACCACTGTCGCCGCCGTTTCTTTAACAGAAGGATTATCGCAATTCATCGAATATCTACCGGAAAATGTCGTGTTAATATCGTATAATAATCATCGTTTTCAAGCGTACTACCTTATAAAAAGCCTTTTGGCAACAACAACAACAACAACAATGACGACGACGACCGACTTGTTGGAACAATTTCGCAAAAAGGTCGTGGGTTTTTCCGACAGTTATTTAATTTACTTACACCTTTATCCTCCCAAC
>NC_087201.1:149588794-149595430 GCF_015104395.2 Macrobrachium nipponense | reverse complement strand
ATCGCTCTCATTTTATTTTATTGTACTGAGCACTAGCTCAATCTAGTTTCACCCTGTTTGTTTACAGGGGGGAAATCGGTCTATCTTTTTTTAATATGTCCTGATTAAACAACTCATTTCCTTTTAAAAAAAAATTTTTCTCTCCGTGAGTGAGTCAAGCCAAGGTCAACAGGTCTTGGGTAATTGCTACGCAATTTTTGCCCTTCACGCCCACACCTATCTTAATGATAATGACAAATGCCCGCCAGCGGTGAAAATTCCCTGAGATACGTAGTACCTCCTTTTTTTTTTGTATTTTTTACATAAAAGATTGCGCAAGTCAAAAGTTCTTGAAGAGTTCTAGTTTATAGACATGAGAGTCTAGCTATATGATAGATTTTAGTCTTATGATCTCGATTCTAATGATAGTCTTTGACACAAGATTCTAATTATAAGACAAGATTCTAGTATAACAGAATCTAGTTATATAACAGAATATTCTAGAACTTATGACACCCGGTCTATCTTTTTTTTAATATGTCCTGATTAACAACTCATTCCAAAAAAAAAATTTTTCTCTCCGTGAGTGAGTCAAGCCAAGGTCAACAGGTCTTGGGTAATTGCTCCGCATTCACGCCACACCTATCTTAATGATAATGACAAATGCCCGGCAGCGATGAAAATTTCCCTGAAGATATGTAGTACCATTTTTTTTTTGTATTTTTTTTACATAAAAAGATTGCGCAAGTCAAAAGTTCTTGAAGAGTTCTAGTTATAAGACAGAGATTCTAGCGTTATATGATAGATTTTAGTCTTGTGATACCAGATTCTAATGATTGATAGTCTTTTGACACAAGATTCTAATTATAAAGACAAGATTCTAGTCTTATGAGATTCTAGTTATATAACAGTTAATATTCTAGACTTATGACACCATGGAATACATGCATTATTATTTTATTATTATTATTTTATTAATTAATTTATGTAAAATAATGCATCCTTATTATTAATTTATTATTTATTTTTATAATTGGATAATACTAATAATAATCTCTTGTTTACTAATTGTTCAAAAATAGTACATTATTTAGCTTAAATCATGATAGAATTTAACCTAAATATAGGTATTTAACTTAATTTACCAGCAGTTTATAACTTTAACATAACTGTTCGTTTTTTCCTACCCATTAGACCTAAAAGGCCATTTTCCCTATTGGTTACAAAACATAATATATAATATACTATTATTATATATATATATATATAATATATTATATATATATACCTTATATATATATATATATATAATATATATATATATATTTATACTTATATATATATATATATATGTAATATAATATAATATATATATAATATAATATATATATATATATATATATATAATATATATATATATATTATATATATATATATATATATATATATAACCTATATATATTATATATATATATATAATATTATTATATACTATAATATATATATATATATATTCCATAATATATATATTATATATTATTATATATACTATATATTATATATATATATATATATTACTATATATATATATATATATATCGATTTATCTATATATAATTATATAATATATATATATAAGATATTATATATATATCGATATATATATATATATATATATAGATATATATATATATATTATATATTATTCCATAAGATTAGCTTTTCCCTACCTGTAGATTCTGAGATGATACTAATCAGACAAAAACACTTTCTCCATAAACCAGATGAAGTGAAGTATCAGACGAGGTTGCCTTGACCAAACATAAGGAGCTAAGGTGGTGAGATTCTAGTTCACCCTCTTGGCAAAAGATTTCTATCCCTGTTTTTATAAACAGCTCAGAGGAGACAATTCCATGAATGAAGTAACTTAAAACAACCTCCAGAGGATTTAGACGCTCGAGGTTACAGAGTAATTCTGCCAATTTTCCCCTGATGAAACAAAGAGCGGGTGAATACGACGACACTTATATAAGTCTTGCGAAGGCTTCCAGTTGTGTGCAATGATTTGGGCAAACTAGAGGTCATGGGCACGCAACAATATTCGTTTGATAAGTCACAGGCGGTGCATTGCACGTGTTGTTTTTACACTGGGTATCAAAGTTATTGAAAAAAAGAAAAAAAGAAAACGGAATATATCAGGCACACCATTCACTGTTTTTTTTTTTCTTTTTTTTTTTTTTTTACCGGACAGTCTTGGAATGAAAACTAAATATACAAGGGGTCTTTTACAAATATTGTAAGTGATTGAGGTAAACACAAAAAATATAATTATTTTAAAAGGCTGGAATAACATAGAACAGCTTCAGTAATGAATTCTAACGTTATTTTGCTGATTGTTCTCCTACTTTATTTCATTTTTTCTAATTTAAAATATCGTCCAGCTTGCGATATATTTTGTTGACAAAACGCATTAGCGTTTTGTATAATGCGCATGATTTTAATTTTTGGTCATAAAACTGGACATTCAAAACCATGCACGTATGTGCGTTTGCGCATACACACCCATACACATACAAATACATACACACATGTATATAACTATTGATGACTTTCTTAAACGCAGGCTCTTCAAAATCCAGTAGCTTTAAAAAATTGCCCCCAATTTCGAACAAAACTGGGTGTGATTCATGTTATGATAACATTTCCTAAAAATTCTGAGCGTTAAACGGTCTCTCTCTCTCTCTCTCTCTCTCTCTCTCTCTCTCTCTCTCTCTCTCTGTCTGTCTGTCTCTCTCTCTCTCTCATTTATCAGTAAAAGATAACAATACAAACAACGAAATATCGGAATTCCGCTTGAAAAGTTATTGGTGACTTTTAGTCATAACGAAACCAAATGGATTCACCTCGCATTGTCTGAACATCAAAGAAGAGGGACATTTCCATCCGAATTAAATTCGACAGGTATAGATGAATATCGAATTTGTTTCTTCTATTTTGCTTCCCTGGTCGTTTGATTACTGCATTTTTCTTATTCTTTTGTTTCACGTAAATCTGTTAGTTTAAACATATCGAACCTCACCTCTAAATAAATTTTCCTCTCACCATTAAGTATTATTTGCAGATAAATACAATTTACGGGACTACAAAACACATGTCGTCAATTTAGTGACTTTCAACAACATGCAGGCCGCTGGGAATGCTGTCATAACGTGGAATCTGTCTGCCTGTCTGTCTGTCTGTCTGTCTCTCTAGAGATAAGATATATATATATATATATATATATATATATATATATATATATATATATATATATAGATATATATATATATATATATATATTATATATATATATGTGTGTGTGTGTGTGTGTGTGTTGTGTGTGTGTGTGTGTGTGTGTGTGTGTGTGTGTGTGGTTTGTAATTAGTGGTAGGTAAATCTCCTGCTAGTAATTCATTTATGCAAAACAAGGATTATGTATAGGATTATGTATTATGATGTCCTTTTCGTATTTCCTTAGAATATCTCACGTTTATAGTTCCTGAATATTAGATAAAAGCTTTCCATTCCTCCGTTTTCCCTGAGACATTCAGCCATTTCATATTCATATTTCAACTTTGTTATTTATGTAACCGTTCCTGACAGCTCTCTCTCTCTCTCTCTCTCTCTCTCTCTCTCTCTCTCTCTCTCTCTCTCTTCCCCTTATCTTCTTATCCCAACGTCCAACTTATTCTGAAGAGTCCCACCTACTCTTTTTTCACATTGTTAGGTCGGATTCTTTCCTTGACTTTCCTCTCTATTTAAAAAGAAATAAACAAAAAAATACGTTTGCTCTCCTGTCTGGGATATTGAAAAGAACTTAACTTGTTCAGTTGCCGTCCAATAATTAAAGAAAATCATTATTTTGTCTATATCTTATACTAGAACATTGTTCATTTTACTCAAGTTATACGTTTACTTATTATGAGAAGGGGTCTTCATAAATTCAAGATACTACGTAAGTTAAATATTTCGTGAAGACACTCCATATAATATAATTTGAGCTTTGTTTAATATTTCAGTCGAGAAAGAAATGTAAAAGATATCTTTGGGTATTCAACTAACAACGATGATAAAAAAGAAGACGATAAGGCTAACGGGAACAGTTATTCTGTTTAAGTAAAACTGAAGTAAGTCATAGCAAATCAGATATTTTTTTTAAATATCTATGCCAACTAATATTGAGCAATCTCCCGAGTGAAGTCCAGATATTAGAGCTCCCTTACAAATATTAATTCATTTGGCATATATTTAGTCGAAAAACCGGACATATTTATTTTATCTTCTTGTGATTTATATAGAGCACCAAAATAAGTTCGTGATAGGACATCGGATTTCCATCCAAGTTGAACAATAAGTTTGACAACTTCATCTCCTCTGACAAGATAACATATGATAATGTGAATTCCCTCCGCTACAAGTTTTCAGACTCGGAAAGTTAAATCGAGATCCATAACAGTGATAGAATGGTGCTGGAGTCACATTTTGATGTCATCTTGTTCCTTGTTATTATTATTATTATTATTATTATTATTATTATTATTATTATTATTATTATTATTATTATTTTATTATTATTATTATTATTATATTTTTTTTTTTTTTTTTTTTTTTTTTTTTTTTTTTTTTGCTCTATCACAGTCCTCCAATTCGACAGGGTGGTATTTATAGTGTGGGGTTCCGGGTTGCATAATGCCTCCTTAGGAGTCCATCACTTTTCTTACTATGTGCGCCGTTTCTAGGATCACACTCTTCTGCATGAGTCCTGGAGCTACTTCAGCCTCTAGTTTTTCTAGATTCAGGGATCTTGGGATCGTGCCTATTGCTCCTATGATTATGTGTACGATTTCCACTGGCATATCCCATATCCTTCTTATTTCTATTTTCAGATCTTGATACCTATCCATTTTTTCCCTCTCTTTCTCTTCAACTCTGGTGTCCCATGGTATTGCGACATCAATGAGTGATACTTACTTTTTGACTTTGTCAATCAACGTCACGTCTGGTCTATATTTGCACCTGTATCACCCTATCCGTTCTGATACCAATAGTCCCAGAGGATCTTTGCCTGATCGTTTTCTAGCACTCCCTCAGGTTGGTGCTCGTACCACTTATTACTGCAAGGTAGCTGATGTTTCTTCCACAGGCTCCAGTGGAGGGCTTTTGCCACTGAATCATGCCTCTTTTTGTACTGGTTCTGTGCAAGTGCCGGGCATTCGCTTGCTATGTGGTTTACGGTTTCATTTTTCGTATTGCACTTCCTACATATGGGAGAGATGTTATTTCCGTCTATCGTTCTTTGAACATACTGGTTCTTAGGGCCTGATCTTGTGCCGCTGTTATCATTCCTTCAGTTTCCTTCGTTAGCTCTCCCCTCTGTAGCCATTGCCATGTGTCATCGCTGGCCAGTTCTTTAGTCTGTCTCATGTATTGTCCGTGCATTGGTTTGTTGTGCCAGTCCTCTGTTCTGTCTGTCATTCTCCTGTCTCTGTATATTTCTGGGTCTTCGTATACTTTTATTAGTCCTTCTTCCCATGCACTCTTTAGCCACTTGTCTTCACTGGTTTTCAGATATTGCCCCAGTGCTCTGTTCTCGATGTTGACGCAGTCCTCTATACTTAGTAGTCCTCTCCCTCCTTCCTTTTGTGTTATGTATAGTCTGTCCGTATTTGCTCTTGGGTGTAGTGCTTTGTGTATTGTCATATGTTTCCTGGTTTTCTGATCTATGCTGCGGAGTTCTGCCTTCGTCCATTCCACTATTCCTGCGTTGTATCTGATTACTGGCACTGCCCTGTGTTTATGGCTTTTTTTTTTTATCATATTTCCGGCGTTGAGTTTTGACTTGAGTATTGCCTTGAGTCTCTGCATTATTCTTTCCCTGATCGTGTCCTTCATCTCTTGGTGTTTTATATCCCCTCCTTCCAGTATTCCCAAGTATTTGTATCCTGTCTCATCTATGTGTTTGATGTTGCTACCATCTGGTAGCTTAATCCCTTCAGTTCTCGTTACTTTGCCTTTTTGTATGTTGACTACGGCGCATTTTTCTATTCCAAACTCCATCCTGATGTCCCCTGATACAATCCTTACAGTCTGGATTAGGGTATCTATTTCCTTGATGCTCTTACCATACAGCTTGATGTCGTCCATGAACATCAGATGGTTGATTCTGTTGCCTCTTTTCTTGAGTTGGTACCCGGCATCCATCTTCTGTAGTATTTTTGTCATGGGAATCATGGCTACTACGAAGAGTAATGGGGACAGTGAGTCGCCCTGGAAGATCCCTCTCCTGATATTAACCTCTGCTAGTCTTATTCCAGAGATTGTAAGTACTATATTCCAGTTGCGCATTGTATTTTTGAGGAAGCTGATGGTATTTATTATTATTATTATTATTATTATTATTATTATTATTATTATTATCATTATTATTTATTATTATTTATTATTATTATTATTATTATTATTATTATTTATTATTAAATTATTATTATTATTATTATTATTATTTTGAAAGAGTCACAGAAGGTAAAAGAAGGTAAGGTGATCCTTGACTACTAAGATAAACAAGAAAGCTCTTGAGATTCGAGTTTCAATTGCATCATTAAATTTTGTAACTTTAAT
>NC_087201.1:149571294-149578794 GCF_015104395.2 Macrobrachium nipponense | reverse complement strand
ATACATACATACACACAGACACATATATATAAATGGATGTATGTGACCTGACCTTTCCTATCATAGCATATGGTTAACTTTGTTCACCGTCACCAAAATTTAAACCGGGATTTTTTTCAGAAGCTCAAATCCACTGTAAATCGTAAAATGATCCCTCTGCATTCGATTTTACCCTACTTATTAAACGAGGATCCTCGAATGTATGCAAGCCATGTTTTAAAAAAATCCTGTGCTTGATGAATAATCCGTAAACAGAAAGTTTTTTTTCCTCTCAGGAAGGTTCACGCAATTTGAGTTCTAATGGGACTTCTTTCAAATAGATATTTTGAACGCTTGTTGTAAAGCTCTTGATGCACTTGACATCTTCGGTGCTTTTATTTTGTCAATCCGTCACTAAATCCAACGGCCCTAATGTGAACTGTGATCTTTTCTATAACAAATAATTATCTTATATATATATATATATATATATATATATATATATATATATATATATATATATATATATAATATATATATATATATAATTTTCATCAGTTCCTATTGTGTGAAAATATAGTATGTATGAAGGAGGACAGTATCCTACGTTGATATATTACTGAAATATCAATTTATTTGTAGTTGCGTATAATTCCTTAATGCGTTTTCCATTATTATAGATAAATATGATGTGTCCTCTCATTCAATATCTATCACCTGTTAGGAATTAAATCAGGAGTTTCCTGGCGTCACAGGACTGATCTGTTAAATTCGTATTTGAAACCATGACCACAAAGAACTATTCTATGAAATGCCCATTTTCCAATAAAGCACGAAAACTAAAAATGTTTAGATTTCGCAGGATCCACCTCCCTCTCTCATCATGCACCCCATTATGTTTTGAATGTTTTACTCCATTAAAGAACTACCTCTTTCGCCGTTCAAATGCGTATACATATCCTATACTATTGCCCTTATGTTTTCTTCGTATCCAGGTAATGTATCTTCTACTCCAAAAGTTTTTTATCACATAAAATAGTTTCTGAACATTTTCGGTTCTCGAAAATTGGAGTACTTGCATTCTTCATAAAACAAATTGTGTATTTTCACCAGAAAGCTGTTAAACAAGATATCAAAACCTTATACTGTACTTGGTTATTTTATTATTTTGCGCACAATTAGTGTAGTACTATGTATGATTGGGGAATCGTAGAAAATATTCAAAAGAAATAGAGAGTATATTTCAGTAAGACCACTCAAGTTTCCTATTAATCTCTCTCTCTCTCTCTCTCTCTCTCTCTCTCTCTCTCTCTCTCTCTCTCTCTCTCTCTCTCTCTCTCTCTCGGAAAAAGATGATCTCACTACTTCTGAAATGAATTTGTATACTAATTTCTCAGTGACACGTCTTATGAGAGACTGGCTTTATCTGCCAGTAGTTTCTTCTGTGTATATCTCTCGGTTACGCCTATGCTGATATTAGATGATACTCGATTTATCTGAGGCAAATTAAATGGAGAAGTGCTCTCTCAGTGGGAACCCCACTTACGTCATATATTGAGTCAGATAACTTCAAGTTGTACATAAGGTGTAAATTAACTCCTGGCAGTTAATCAAGATTTATTATAGACGGTATTAGATTAATAAGTCTATAGATAATACGAATTTAACCGTAATTAACAGCGCTTCTTCTCTTGGTGCCGAAATGGAAAAATAGAGCCGCCTTGCAAAGTGCTGCCATCTGTCGTCACCCGGGAGAAACCATCAACCGGTTTCTTGTAGGTCCCATGGACGGTTGACAGCTCAAACAGAAACCGCCGAACTTCTTTTCCTTAACAATTCGTTCGGTTTTTCTATCATTACTACGTTTATCGTGTCATTTACCTTTACTTAATGTTTTATTTTATGCAGTGTTGTATGATATAATGATAAATTACCAACCAGGATGTATTTGCATTAAAATTGCTATTTGTCAATGCATTATCTCCTCATAACGAACTCGCTCGTATTGTTCAATGAAACAGTAAAACATGAAGACGAAATATTTTGGGAACGAGGAGCTTGTTAGTAGTTAACTAGTTCTATTTAGAACTATGTCAATGTTGATTATTTATATATCAAAATCAAAATATACTTTTATGGTGATAAAATTCATTGCATTATGCATGGTAGGCCAAAAAGATTCATCACAAAATAAATATGAAAATATTATTCTTACATGAAAAATAAGTAACAGAAATATCAACTGTCACGGGAGGGATTTTACCCTCATCATGACATTAAGATACGAGAATAATAATACTATAAGGATACATATGCACTGCTGTCAGTCTCCTTGCCTGGAGACAGGGGTCAGAGAATGGTACTGTTTCATAGTTTGACACGGTGGGTATGAAGACTGACGTTTAAGCTGCCTGAGAATTAGGGTAGGCCTGTCCTACCTGCTATTACATGATATTCCTTGTGTGTATGGCTCTTATTACTGATGAGGCCAGGTGATGTCTTGCCACTGGGAGGCAATTGAAGTGCTGATTTCTATTTTAGGGTTAATGTATCTAGTCTTCAGAACTCCTGGACTAGATCCCTGGACTAGCTCCCTTGACTAGATCCCTTGCAAGGGATAGATAATCATTTGTATTAATAATTTGGTAAATTAGCGATAATGAAAGGGTGGACCGGATGACGTCCTCACACCTTTGACCATTCGTCATCCTTACATGGTTCTTTCTAGTATTACCAAAATGCAGATGAAAAATTCAGGACAGCGCTACCATAAAACAAGGGACTGGCTACACTGCCATGCACTTGTGTCCACAACAAAAACGAACATTTTACCGTTACAATCACTCTTACAACAATAGTGTAAAGATATTAGAGGAGGATGATGAATCAATTCCTAAATAAATCACTAATAATTAAAGGAATATTTACCCATTACGAAGCTTTTCCTTTGGGGAAGAATTGATTCTTGTCCACTCTAATATCAAGGACAACTTTTCCTAACGGAACCAAACAGCTCCTTAGCTGGGTCTGCGACTGTGGAAAACAGGTCTTGTACAGTAGAAACAAGCAATGATCTCAACTAGAGACTAAAGGGGCTCTTGCAACATCATAAAACAAGAATATACTTGAGTACTAAATGGGGACACTACCCTATAGGTGTGCGTTCAATACAGCTTTCCTAATAGTTTTGTCTAGCCTAATACTGGGGTTGGATTGACTCCACTTACACAGGATGTCACATCACTGCAACAAAAGAATTCTCCACATGTGAAGACAGGATTTACTTTTATTGAGGCGTCCTAATGATTATCAAACTCACCAGAGCTCTTGGCTAGAAACGACTCTTAAACTTGAATCTCAAAGGGGTTTGGAAAGTGGTGTACTCTATCCTCTAAGATGTACCAAACCAGTACTACAAGAGCAAAACTCATTATTCCTTGGTTCATTACCTCAAAACCATAAAGTTTTCACATTACTGGCCACTGCGAACAGAAAAATTTAAATTTTCATCAATCTCAAACTAAGTAAAAAGAGAATACACAA
Source organism: Macrobrachium nipponense (assembly GCF_015104395.2). Classification (NCBI taxonomy): domain Eukaryota; kingdom Metazoa; phylum Arthropoda; class Malacostraca; order Decapoda; family Palaemonidae; genus Macrobrachium; species Macrobrachium nipponense. The sequence goes on along the minus strand of NC_087201.1, from coordinate 149,575,272 downwards.
AACGTACAAAATTACAGCACTGTACATCATCACACAGAGTCTATATCTCTTCAATGAGATGTGAGGGAGGCACAATATTCCTAGCACCTCTAGTACGAACTCCTTCAGTTACTATATCAGGCACATTTTCAGAGTGCTCTTTCATGGTAACTAACAATTCTTCATCACCGTGGAATGGCTTTAGTTTATTAGCAGCTCTTTCTACGATTGTATCATCAAACAAATTTTTCAACACATAAGTGGATCCATCTCGCACAACATCCACCACTCTATAAGGTCCGAGCCACTTAACATTTAACTTTCGACTAGTACCAGGTATTTGAGTCTCATTTCTGACCCAGACTAGTGAATTCTTTTCAACACTCGTATTCACTCGCTTTCGGTTAGCTATACTTAAAAATGTTTTTGACCTCTCTAAGTGGGTCTTTTGGATTACTCATGAACTTTGGCGATATCAGAATCACTCACTTCATCGCCAATTGATGGCAATGTAGTTATTACTTGTCTAGCAGGTCTCATGCTAAAGAAGACATAATGTGGCTGTTCACCTGTTGTTGCGTGGACAGCACAATTAAGGACTCATTGGGTCTCGCCTAAATAGGTTGGCCACTGATAAGGATGACCCTGACACATGACATTCAACATGGTCTTCATAGTCCTATGCATTCTTTCTGATATGCTGTTACCTTCAGGATGGTATGGTGTGATAAAACCAGTGTTTATGTTGTGCTTTTGGCAAAGATCTCTAAACTGTTGTGATGTGAATTCAGCACCATTGTCAAGAATTACGCACCCTGGAATTCCAAAATCATTTAAATATTTCTGAAAATTCTTACTGACCACTTCTGTAGTCTTATTCCTCAGTGGGTAAAACTTCACAAAGCGTGAATAATGATCAATCACTGTAAGAACGTAACGGTACAGATATGCACCAGACATCATATCTGTCAAATAAATACTGATACGCTCCAAGGGTTTATGTACTGGTGGGAGTTCTTGGAATTTCTGCTGTAAGGATGGACTGTCTTTATGAGCCTGACATGTAATGCATTCTTTAACAAACTTAACCACATAAGATCTAAATGAAGGCCAACAGAAGTAAGTCTCCAGAGCATCAATAGTTTTCCTTCTCCCTAAATGACTAACAACACACTCATGACCAAACTTCAAAGCAGCTTTCCTAAGCTCCTGCGGTACCACAAGTCTGAACTGAATACTATTGTCATGCTTGTCAGCACTCAGATATAACAAGCCTTCATACAGCATAAACTGATGGATGAATGCTCTAGGAAACTTCTTCCTAGGCAATTTTCCTCCTTCTAAGTATGCAATCAACTCACCCCATCTCGTTTCACCTACCTGATTAGCCTTGTATTCTTCCTTACTCAACCCAAGATAATTGTCTTGATTATTGTGAAAGATTGCCCTAACTGGCCTACTTAACTGATCAGCTACCTCATTGTGCTTTCCTGGCCTATACACAACTTTGAAGTGATAATCTTGCATTTCAATAATCCATCTATTCATCCTAGGTGACTTTGTCTTTCTTTTGAATACTGACACAAGAGGGTGATGGTCTGTTTGGATTGTAAACATGGTATCCCAAAGAAAATGATGAAACCGCCTACATGCTAACACAATAGCCAAGGAATATCTCTGTTCTACAGGCTTCAATTTCTTTGAAAAGTATCCAACAGGTTTCAGAACACCACTCTCCTGCATCAGCACTGCACCTACATGATTCAGACTAGCATCTGTGAATAACTGAAAAGGTCTTGTCATGTCTGCTTTTATGAGCAAAGGAGCTGTTACAACTGCTCAAAACTAGACTGACACTCTGGTGTCCATGCAAATGGCTCTTTCATTCTTAAGAGATTGGTTAAGGGGACAGCAATTTTAGCAAAATTTTGTATGTGCTTGCGATAAAATTCACGCATTCCTAAAAATCTTCTTGTTTCTATGACATCAGTAGGAGCTTTCATATCTCTGATGGCACTTATATTGTCAGGACAAGGCTTGCATCCTTTTTTGGATATTATATGGCCAAGAAATTTGATCTCTTTTTGCGTAAACTGACACTTCTTGATGTTTAATTTCAAACCCTTTTCACTAAATAATTTGAACAACTCTTCTAATCTCTCAATTAATTCTTCCAAGCTGGGTGCCCATATTACAATATCATCTAAATAATTCTTTATGTATCCCTTTTTTAGTAATGGATCCAAGATATTACATATTACCCTTGAAAATATAGCTGGGCTGCAACTCAAACCAAACGGTAACCTCTTAAACCTATACAAGGAGACTCCATCACTAAACGTTGTCAGATCTCTACTATCTTCATCTAATTCTACCTGATAATAAGCGTCTTTCATGTCCAATGAAGCATAAAATTGATTCCCTGATGCTGACTCAACTAACTCTTCTAACCCAGGCAAAGGATGGATGTCAGTTTGAAGGTGGGTATTGACTTTTCGATAGTCTGGTTTCCTTACCAAGACTATAGGACTTGACCATGCAACTGTGGATGGCTCAATTATATCTTTAGCTTCCATATCCTCCAACATATTTGATAAGCTGCTTGGCTTTCTCAGGGTATCTATACATGGGTGACCTAACTGGTTCGGAATCACTAACATTAATATGTCCCTGAACTCCCTTGAATTTTCATATTTCATTACTCTCCACTATGAAAACTTGATGATTTTCCATGACTAGAATCTTTAATTGGGCCTGCTGTTTATCATCTAAATGTGGTCAATCTTGCTGTGCAATCAAATTTTCCAGCTTTTTCTCTCTAGTGCATCCTTGTTCTGGTACAACACGCATGCTTTCAGGGAATAGCTCATTCCTAATTTCGATCTTTCGACATGTGGGAGATACTAAAATGATGTCCCTTTCATTAATCTTATTGTAAGTACCTATCAGTGTTCCTATTTTTAACTTAACTACACCCTTTGTACTATTTATGAGAGGTGTATATACTTCCTGATTATCAGTGACTTTAAGGCACAAAGCCTTCGTAGCACCATTGGCTTTTAATTCTGAGGTATATTCGAGTATTGTATCTTTTATTTCATTTACAGACACAGCATAAATACCTACAGAAGAGGGAGGTAGGATAATTTTTTTCTTTAATCTTATCTCATCTACTCCACGGCTTAATGGCTGAATAGTTTTGAGATTCCTAATTCTCCTTGTGGAAGGTGTCAGTTTAAGAAGACGCACATGACATATAATATTATCCCAAATTACTATACCCTTTATACAATCCCATGTTAGACTAGCAACCCCAAGCAAATCTGTGCCCAATAGAATTCCTGTACCTAACAAGTTGTCTGGCACAATAAAAAATAAGTGAGTAACAACTCTAGTGCCAATATGAACATTTAAATAAACAGATCCTAGTACTGGTACAACTGCCTGGGTGACTCCCATTAACCATGGTAAATTTCTCATCTTGGCAGGCTTAAAACCTAAGCTTTCCACAAAGGATTTCTTAACTAAACTGGCACAGCTACCTGTATCAACTAAGGCTTCAATCATGTTATCATTAACCACCAGACTGAAATTAGGAGCTCGTGCCAGACTCCCTAGTCATCTTATACCTACTTTTCCTGGACATCCTACATGACCTCTCCTACTATTTTGTTGGAAACAATCAAAACAAACTCCCTTGGGAAGCGGGTTTGAGGAGGGCCTGAACCACAAGGCTGAGGGGATCCAAGGCGCCTTAAGGAAGCCTTCCCTTAAAGGCATCATTGCCTGGGGAAGATCCTCCTCAGAGGCTGCTTCCCTGGAGGTAGGCAGGTTTCCTGCCACGCTTGGGAAGCGGCCCTGGAGAAGGCCTGAACCACAGGGCTGAGGGGCTCCAAGGTTACCTAAGGAAGCCTTCGCTTAAGTGAACATCTTAAGTTATTATTTGAAATTGATTATTTTTGTGGTTATCTCAGAGAATGAGAGGTGTCGAGATTCAGC
>NC_087201.1:149548794-149568794 GCF_015104395.2 Macrobrachium nipponense | reverse complement strand
TTTACATAGTTCGCCTCTATGTATAAATGTTCCTAGTGCCCCAAACCTTAACACTTAAGCCTCATATTATATTACCTTTTATTTGATAAAGGAGATCAAAAGCATTTACTGTGATTTTAAAGTTCTTACCGTCACAATTGCTTTACATGATTTACAAAAGGAGATGATTACAACAGGCGCTTGCACCTAACGCTACTTTATGGTAAAATGAAACTTCAGTCCTCGTATTCGACTTCAGTTGTGCATTTTATTGATTACATTTATATATGAGTTTTATGTATACGTGTCAAATTAACATTCTTGTTGGTTGCAACCTTCATCCTTTACTCCTATGTCTATTATTATGTTTTTATTCTTTTGACAACTTCTTTCCCTTTCTTTCCGATTCTCTCTCCTGGCTAGAAACCAGCATAACAGCTGCGCGTGTTTTTGACATGGCTCAATCAATAATTCATCCTGCTGATTGACATCTTTATGGTTCTCTTGATTAATAATTCCTCCATAAATCTGGATTTCAATGAACAGGGATAAAACGTTTATATATGAGTTCATTCCCACATAATTTTACCGATATCTTTAGTAACTCATTTATTTTGATGAAGCATATCCTCAACTCTGATGAAAGTATTTATAAGAAGAGAGAAAAATATTGAAATACATTTAATTTACCGGAAATTTTTCTTTCCATTCTATTTCATGGATGGTTTTCTGTCTTGTAACTTCTTTTATGAGGAGGCATTAAAATTTGTTACATAAATATGTAAATCATCGTCTGTAGTATTCTTGTGCACACATATATAAAGATGGTATGCAAAGTATTTTTCAAATACTTTCGTTCTATTGAAAGCTAAGAAAAAGAAAACTCGTATTTTCTTTTTAATGCTAAAAAAATATCTGAGGAGATAGAATATTGAAAGTGACCTGAAATATCATAAAGGCCAATAATAAATCGTTCGTTGTCTGCATTTTCCCTTGGGCGATTACAGAATAATGGGTTTACTAATGGAACAACTACTCAACCGAATTACTACAGATATCGAAAAGCGAATGACTTTTACAAAAAGTCAGCTTTCAACAAAACGAAAATCAGAAGGACTACAACTAAGTAAAATATCACTTGACCATTAACAAACAATTAACAAGAAAATTATTTCCAGATACCGCCTATTCTCTTAGTAAAACGAACCAGTAATTGCACGGTGCAAACGTCAGGTGTGTCTGGAAGTGCGCGTGCGCTAGGGTATTGGACGTAACAACTGTAATTAAGGCATCGCGAAGTTAGTCGACTAGAGACGATATCGCGGAGAGAGAGAGAGAGAGAGAGAGAGAGAGAGAGAGAGAGAGAGAGAGGTACTTCAATGGCCAGCTCTGTCTGATGAGATATTTTTTTCCTTTCTCTTTGCATTATAGCCCTTAGTCTTAACCCCTAACCAACTTCGTATCTAATTCTTTATTGCCGAGGTTTGGAGATTTTACTCAGTAATTATAGAAACTCACCTATTTTTGATTGATATCGTTTCAAGATGAGATGTATTTTTGGCCGTATCTGTTAGAATTTTATAGACTGTTAACAATGTTTTGATTTTTTCTTAAGGATATAACGTCTTCCATTAGAAAAATCAATCCGAAGATATTTGTTTCATTTTATACTTTCATTTAATTTATTTTGCCCCTATTCTCTCTGTTGTCAAAAAGAGTTGTCTCTCTCTTCTTTTCGTAAATAAATAAAGCCTGTTTTTTTTCATAACTTAATCTGAAGTTCTAGTGCCTTTTTGCACAAAACAGCAAAGCGGAAAAAAACAATGAATTTGATACTAGTCCACCAAAGAAACGCAATCTAATATACTATGTCCTTTCAATTTGGACGAGGATTCTTGTCTGGAATGCATAGAGATGTCAAATTCTGTATTTATTATAAATTTTTAATCATGAACTAGAGGCAATAGGGTAGATAGGTACCCAATGCGGAAGAATGGTTACTTAGTCCATTTTCTCGTACAGATGATGAAGGAGAAATAGAAATGGCCACGTTTGATGTTTAGGTTGATGAATAATTATAATGTTAAATATATCGCTCGTGACAAATAGTACTTCAAAAGACATTTATCGCTTTAGTTAACAGGGCATCAAAGGACACGTGTCGCTCCAGAGAAATGGGATGTCAAAGGACATTTACCACTGTAGATAAACAGACAAGTTATTTTAAAATTCCATTATCACGATAATCATAGTTAGATAATGTCTATTTCGTAACAAGGCCACCGAAAACAACAATAACTAGAACAAATAAAAAAAATCGACAACGATTTTCATCCAGGATATGTTATTACATCCAGAAATATAGGAACAATTATTGCAGCTCTTCACGTCAGGAAAATACACGAACATCATGTGAGAAATTTATTGTTAATCGCTGCTGTATCGAAATTCAATCGTCACTCGTTTTAATGGAAGAACAATTACCTGTAATTACCGGTCTCAGTGAAATTCCGCTGATGCATTATTGTGATTGTTCAACTGTTTTCAGGTGTTATTACGAAGAAAGTTTACGGAAATCATTTTAGTATAGATGCTCCATGATGTGCTATATATATATATATATATATATATATATATATATATATATATATATATATATATATATATATATATATATATATATGTAATTGTAAAAGGACTTCGAACTGAAACTTGACTTCAATAATCTTTATATCCCTTCTGAAAAGAATCCTCTGTTTATTTCTGGTCCCAGCTATTTCACTTCAAGTGCTGATTGTTATGTTATCTTTAAGCAACAATACAGTTATTAGTTTTATCTTTATAAAATCAAGATGAAAGTTGTCCAGATAAGAAACCATTCCTAAGCATCAGATCTGGAGACGTGAGTTTGTGTGTGTGTGAGTGTGTGTGTGTGGCAATTTAATTGGCAACGTAGTTCGATTCATTTCCATAGAAAGTATTTGTTGAGAGATGCAAGAGCAGCCATTATACCAAAATACAGAGTTCTACGTTTTACTGATAATACGTCATGTAGTCGGAGCAGGAGCGTATGATTCGAAAGTTACATCACCAGGGGAAATGTACTGACCAGTTCTCGTATCTCCTTGAATAGGAAGTTGAACAGCTTCCTGTTCTATCACTGGTGAGCAGTGTTGCATATCTCCACCCTAATTAGTGATCGATTTTGATAGTTCTAATTTCGTATATTACTTCTGCCAACTAGCCTGTGTATTTGGAAAATGTCCCAAGCCAGAGTGACAACCCTTTTGGAGAAATGATCTTCTCTTGACGCCAAAAATAGCCACGTTTTATCCGGACAGTGAAATTAAGCCATATTTTCTGCTTTTGGTGGTGTTTGTCCCCAGTGTTCGAGATATGCAGTTTGAAGCCCCACACTAGAAGTCCTTGTTCTAAAAATTACGTGAAAAACGAAGAATCTATCTACGATTAGGAAGAAGACATTTTTGGTCTGTATGAATGAATTAAAAAATGAACGGAAGATTTTAAAAATATGGTTTTTAAATATCGAGAATATAGTGATAAATTTCACATTCACCTATCATCGGTTTATGTACTAAGATCTCCCAGTCAAAGTGAAGTAGCCTCTCTTTTAACCCGGCGCCAATAATCTAGATGCTATGACGCCAGTTTTAATAGCCACAAATCAATCAATCTCTTTCAACCAGAAGGCTCAATGAGCGTATATAACCTTTAACTTCTGTGAAAAGTCTGCTGCGTTCCGTTTTTCCTTCGATCTGCTGCCACCAGGGAAAACATGATAAACAAACTCTTTTCCTCAAGAATATAAATCTTACCCCAAGAGGGCTTTCGTAATCATTACTGCTGTCAAAGGTGAAAACGAAAGCTTTCTTCCTTGTATAAAAAAAAAAAAAATATAACGTGCAACAAAGGTCTTTTTTTCATTCCCCAGCCACAAGGGAACTTGAGAAGACGCTGAGATTTTTTCTCAATTCGTGCAAGAGATATTTCCATAAATTTAATGCTGTTTATGTCCCTTTTAGGCGTAAAAGGCGCCTGGATCCTTTTAGAGCGTGGCTGTTCCCGGAGAAATGAAGTAAAGAAAATGTAGCTGAACTAGAGGGATTAGAATTAAGACCTACGTCAAGAGATAAGTATAAGTGTTACGTCTCAAGTCATAGAAAGGAAACATGTCGGCAGAACGTTTACTTTATATTCCGTTGGTTCTCTCGTCATAATAAAACTCTCAATGATTGATAAGTTGGCTTTAAATGTTTATAATATTTAAGCTTATAACCATAGGCATTTCACGGATACTCGATGAGTACTGAAAGACTTATTGCCCACTAAACAGTTTCGTATTGGAAAAGAACAAATATTATTTGTTTGAATGGTTGACAAGCGCTTACAGTAACTAAACACAGACTTAATTATATTCTCTCTCTCTCTCTCTCTCTATCACTCTATATCTCGCTCTCTCCTCTCTCTCTCTCTCTCTCTCTCTCTCTCTCTCTCTCTCCTCTCTCTCTCTCTCTCTCTCCATTGAATATGTCATTGTTTAAAGTTTCATATTTAATAATACTTACTTTTGAAATGTTTCAAGTTATCATCTTAATAACTGCCTCCAATGTGTGAGGAGAAAATATGACGTAAATGGACGCCTCAAATTATTAAGGTATCAAAACCTCATCAGAAGAAAGATACTAAATTGCAGACAAGGCTTTGAACAAATAATACTCGCATATAACAAAGAGTAAAGTTTTTTTTTTCTTTACGCTCACTGAAAAAAGTCACAAACGCGATTAGACCGTAATCGACGTTCGTCCACGCACCTTTATTTACTATTGCAGCTAAACTTAAAAAAAAAAGGATTAAAATCTGCAGTTATGTATTTAGAAGGAGTCAAAGAAAGTATCAATACGCAATGCAGATCTGAAGAGAAATAGCAAATAAATATAGTAAGCACGGAATGATTGAGACGAGACCAAAAATCGTAATTAAATCATCAGTGCAAAAAGGTCATGGCAGGAGAGCTACTAGTAACACTTTCATCACTGCAAGTACTAAATCCACTGAAACAAGATACTGCAATCAAAGATGAATATGCGCATGTAAGCATGAAACCGAATTACAAGATTCTTTGAGTGACAAGTTAAGGTTTATTCAGTTTGGGTAAGTATGCGTATCAAAAAGCAATACGTACAGCAAGGAAGTTAACATGGAAGATTACCATTTCATAGATTGCAAAAATGTTCTGTTATCCGATCACTTAATTTGCCATTTAGTCCTCATGAGACGAAGATACTTCACAACCTCCACCGTCCACACTAACATCCAAACCATTTACAGAGACCTGTATCCACGGTTGGAAAGCTAAAATGTTTATTTATTTTGTTTATTATTATTGTTTAGTGCTAATTGCCTTTGCATCGAATTGTTCTTACGACCTGAAATTAGATCACTCTAAGTTTAAATTTCAGTTACCTTTACTTATATAGCAACATGCAAAACCAATTCGCTGACTTCAGTGCCGAAGTTCTGAAAGAAAAGTTGATCATTTTCGTAATGCTGAATCAAGTTTCGGTTTTAACACAATTAAGGCAGTTAAGTGGAGTTTTCAAGAGATTTTGTTCCGGCATTACGAAATGAAGTATTGATACTAGAGAAAGAACAGAAAGAGGAACAGGGAAATAATATTACGTTTTGGAGCAAAGTTTTTTTTCCAGTTAATGTGCAATTCAGTTAAGCAAGAATTATGGATTCGAAATTGAGCAAGAAATGTAAAATATTTAAAGAATGCGATATTGAAGACTGCGGCAAAGCTAAAACTACTTGAAAAATTAAATACAGTTAGCCGGTTAACGGAAAAGGAACGACAAACTGAAAAGCAATATATGTGAAAAACATGAAATTCCGCAGAGCTGTCAATTTAAGTTGGTAAATCTTACAGAGGAATGTGCATATTCTCCAAAGCATGGACTTTTCTTTGTTTGAAGAAGTTTTTTTTTTTTTTTTTTTTTTTTAAGATTGTAAATAATTTAAAAAGAAAAAAAAAAACTCTTGTTTAAGCCATGAATTCTCATATATGATTTAGTTATGCAATAAATACATTGAAAATTACCTTTTGTAGGAGCTAAATATGTAAATGTATCTAGTCCAGTAATAAATATATAAGTAAATGGATTTATGGACAGTCAGTGCTAACCGGAAAATAAAAGGACCTGGGAAAGCGATGTGGGGGTTGTTGATGCACCGGAGGGAGGTACTTAAGTAAATGGGAATTTAATGGCTCAGTGCACAGTAATGATTCACGGAGCTAAAGCCAAAAAAGAGGGGATTGGGGGTGAGAGGTTACGGGAGCAGTTTAAACAAATAGAGGTCTTTGAGAGTAGGTATAGATAAAGGGTTGTACGAAATCATTTAAAGCGATGGACTTGCAAGCAACAATAACCGGGATATTTGACTTTTTCAAAAAGGAGAAAAAATGAAGTACTTTATATTGACGGTGAAAAAAAGACCTTAGGAGATCTTAGGTTCTCATTTATGGGAGTAAATATTTCTAAAGTCATGTTTTTAGAAAACCTCTTTTTGAGAAAACTAAAAGAAATTTTACTGAAAAAAATAATAAAAAAAATAATTTTTGAGGATTATCGAATAGGAATCTTCAGCTAGTTAAAGTGAAGAAAAACATATATAATAATTAAACAGCTCGCAAAGTTCTAGGGATATATTTACAATGTCGGTCGTAATTAAGACAGTTATTATTTATATATTTATTTATTTTTTGGCGGAAAAGAAGGAAGAACTGACGGAAAAAATCTATAATTATAACTTTTGAAAAATTATTTTTGCGTGCAAATACATATAAAGAATTAAAACTAAAAAAAATAAAAGGAAACATTCGAGATAGCTCCCATTCAAATATGTTTCCAAGGTTTTAAACTTACAAACAACGAAGGGAAAAATCCGAGATACGGTTCCACCAACGAAAGAAAGACGATTCATAAGGAAGAGGAGGTTGAGGGTCAGTGACCTGGTGAATATCTTGGACGAATCACAGGTAGGAGATGGAGAGGAAGCTGATTCGGATGTCTTTGAGCAAAGTGGAGGAAAATGGAGCGTGAAATAAGGAGCCTTTAAAATCAACGGTTGAGTTACTGGAGAGTATGATGTGAAGTCAGTGATTATAATCAAAAGCCTTGTCTCTTGACTGCGAGAAATATCCAGACCAGTCTTTGTAAGAAAAAAATAACTCTTTATTATTAGTAGAATATGTTGATAACTTAACGATAGTTATTTTCCTTATGCAAACCCTAACTGAAAGTGACCTTCACAGGCTTCCAAGCCTCGATTCTTTGGCGAGGCCTTATGGTTTATGTCGATTTTTTGTGTTTTATTCTTCTGAAAGGGCACTTTCCCCAGTTCTTAGAAAATTAACCTTATTCGCCAAATTACCTTTTTTTGTAGTCTTTAATCCACATTTGTTCTGGTGTCTTTTGTCTCTGGCACTTTAATTTGGACAGTATGGCTTTTAAATATTCTCCTGTCTGCTTGAATGCAAATACCTAAATTTGCGTTAGAATCAGTTTTTTTTTCCGGCTGACATAACGTAATTAACTTTCAATCATTGGATTGGAGAATTGTCAATTCCATATGACTGAACTGCAATTAGCAATTATCAGCCTAATACAGCATTGCGAGCGTGAAAAAGATTGTTTGATATACTAATGTGATTAATTTCTTCCAGAATTTTCAGTTATTTAAAACACGGAAATGCATTAGGAAATAGTATAATTAGTTCAGTTACCAGCTGTGTGTTTGAAAATACTATAGTTCTAGTCTTTGAGAACGAGTTATAGAAATATTTGGAATATCATTTATATACACCAAAACTGTCTTGCATATTCAGTTACTATTTTGTAATGTCTTTCCAGTAATTTTTGTATCATTATTTACGGAATCATTTAACAAATTTTCACGAAACATAATCCCATAACTTCATCGCCCCTCTTTGCCTTTATATTTAGTGTTTTTAGTTTTCTGTAAAAGAAAACTATTGAGATGGCTGTGTCTGTCCGTCCCCACTTTTCCTGTCCGTACTCAGATCTTAATAATAACTGAGGTTAGAGGGCTGCAGATTGGTATGTTGATCATCCACCTATCAATCACCAATTTTACCAAATTGCAGCCCTCTACCCTCAGTATTTTTCTTATTATTTAAGGTTAAAGTTAGCCATGATTGTGCTTCTGGCAAAGCAACAACACAGGCCACCAATGGCTGGCTAAGAGTTTAATGGGCCGCGTCTCATACAGCATTATACAGAGACCATAAAAAAATATATCTGTTTTCAGTGACCTTAATTATACTCTGTACAGAAAACTCGATTTCTTCGGCACATTTTTTACTTGTTATTATCTTGTAATGTCATCCTGCCATTAACATTCTCATCAATGTTTGTGGAATCATTTAACAAACATCGTTTCGAGAACCACAGTCCCATACCTTCATTTCCATGTTTGATTTTATATTTCTTGTTTCTTATTCAACTGTTTATGTTTTCCTCACATTTCATCGTTTAATCATTAAGACGATAACGAATCGTTTGTGGCTCCTAGTTTCAGTCTCCGGCGAGGAAGATAAAAACATCTATACTCTGTTTTTTTTCATCTGTCCATCTGCCTGTGGTGTTTTTGTATGGTAACACTGCGTCCCGGGCTTTAGATAGTTACGCTATGTGTAAGTTTTAGGTAAATAAAAGGATATCTGGGTGTACATTTGCAACTGAAAAGTGTTTTGATAATTTACTATATGCGAATTACACCGTTAATATTCGAAATAGGATATTATTATAATCGTTGAATGTAAGCTGAATGTAACTATGTAAAGCCAGGACGCAGTGTTACCATACAAAAACACCACAGGCAGATGGACATATGAAAAAAAACAGAGTATAGTTGATGTTAGTAAATGCTGGCTCTGTTGAGGAGTTGTTTACGCCCTGAGGTTCAAAAGATTTCTGTTCGTGTGCCGAGAGGAATGATGGATACATAATGCCCTCAATCCTTGTAGTCTGTACTAAACCAACAAGCTACCTCCCACTCCACCTCGGCTGATGTCGTCCTTTGCTCGTTTTCTGACATTTCGTTAAAGCAAACTTTATCGAGATGAAAAGAGGAAACACCATATGTTTCATGTCAGGATTTTTGATATATTAGGTAAATTTTCATTATACTCTTTCTGCATTTTTAGTTTTCCCTGTCCGCCTTCTGATCTTAAAAACTACTGAGCCTAGAGGGCTGCAAATTGGCATGTTGATCATCCAGCCGCTATTCATCAGACATACCAAATTGCAGCCCTATATCCTGAGTTTTTTGTATCTTATTTAATGTTAAAGTTAGCTATGATCATACGCTTGGCAACGATATAGGACAGGCTCCTGCATCATTATGCCGAGATGTATTTTCAGTGGCCTTGATTAAACGCTGTGCAGAAAACTCGATTGCGGCTAAGAAACTTCGGTGGATTTTTTTCTTGGTTCGTATGGTTGCTCATCACAGAAATTTGAGAACTTTTTCTGTAATTACTGAACTACAATCGCAAAATTATGTTCGGTGAATTCAATATTGATTACTTTAAATAAAAAAATGAATTAATTCCTTTTTTCTTCCAGAGTTCCATATATTTTTTATTCCTATAATATCTCATTTGTTACATAAATTACCCATACTACAATTGCAACATTTGTTCACATGAATGCTCGTGACATAGGAATTTAGTCATTTTTTCTGTACTCACTGGAGAACACTCGTAAATAAAAAATACATTTTTTGATTCGATAAATTTGATATTGACGTCAGCAACATTTTCTACAAATTTAATTAATCAATTTCCGATTACAGAGCTCCGGGGTTTCTTTTATCCTAAGGTATTTCCTATGTTGCGTAAATAATCCATGTTACTTTATCTGCATTTATATACAGGGTTACTCATAACTTTGGCACTTAGTATTTTTTTCATTAATTACTGAAACACAATAGCTAAACAATTCCATGTGATTATATATGTGCACGTGTTCTTAACATTTTCATATCTTAGGGTTAATTATATGTGATATAATAAAATTAAATAGATAATAATTTCACCATAACATAAATTATTATTTTCGGTCATATGCCTAAATCCTTCTTTTTATGATATCTCAGGATTCAAAATAAATTAAAATGTGTTTACAGCCAATTTAATACTGACCAGTGAGAACCAGCTTTAGGTAAAATTGATTATAAAACTAAAAAATCTGTAGGCAGAAAATGGTTAATTAAAATATTGTGGATTAATCGGATCAGTCAAAATTGTTTAACTATTGTGTTTCAGTAATTAATGAAAAACAATACTAAGTGCCAAAGTACCTAGGATTGTAAGAGCAACATCATATAATTTTGTGACCAAAACAGTATGTCTTTATTACCTTAGATTTGAAGATTAGTGGGAAGTTGAATGACGTTTGGGGACTGAATTGATTTGAGGCAGAAAGGTGCAAGAATTCTGTAAAGATTGTAGTTATTCAAAAAAGCTACATTTTTATTCCATCCTACACTAAAAGTTTAAAATTACACCGCAAATAAAATCGAACTCGTATCGAATGCAGATGTGAGAAAGAGCTCTCTTCACTGGCTTCCTGTTCAGATAACGTTGTTGTTTAAGCGGAAACTGAATTCAGAAGTCAAGGAAACCAGAGAGATGTGAGAATCTATCAATATTTGTGCAAATGTGAGTTCTGACAGATGGCAACATGTGATTCCACATTCATTCGCGACGGCGTGCTTACACATACCCACACAGAGATAAAAATCGACTTTTCCTACTTTACCAAATATTGGATATCTGTATCAATCTATCAGTCACGAAAAGAAGAAGAATGCTCTCTGATTGTAAACACGCTTTGTGTGAGCTCTCTATATAATGAGTTTTTGTGCAAGTTCTAGGGATACTACACCTTTCACCGTGTTATATAAGTTACAGTAAGACTCAGTGACCATTTTAGTAACAACAGTGTGTATATAGGATTTTTATACTACTCTGTAGTTACGATATAAAAACTCATTCTCCGTGGCATACCCACTCGGTCGGCTGCGCCTCAGTTCGCGCATGCGCAGTGTGCATGTGATGTCTATTGTGACGTGAAAAGGCTGCAGCTTCACTAATAATGGATTACTCCGGACCAGCCTCTGTTTCTGAGGTTGAAAATGATCTGCACCTGACTGATGATGAGGGTGTAGATATGACTCATTGGCCACCACTCACACAATCTCTTCCTCATAAGCCCTCCAGTACTGTTGCTAATACCCCCATGAAGCGCCCAGTGGATTATGGGTCAGATACTAGCAGTGCTCCACAGTCTCCTGCTGCTAAAACATCCAAATGTCAAGAGATTTTCACTAGACAAAAGAGTGTTGTCACTCTGCCTCAACCCCCTACACGACTTGCTTCCTCTGCTACCCCAGCTTTTGCTCCCCGTGATGAATATGTTAGGTTGGTCTTCAAAGAAAATTTGAGCACTGACACTAAACTACGGTGGCTGACTGAAGTAAACAGAACCTTCAATCTTGATAAGGAGCTGGCAGAGGTGAAAATGTCTGCAATCACATCTAAATTTGTATATATTGCAAGGAGTCGTGAGGACATCATTGGCAGGGTGAAGGGTGGTGAATTTCTGTCCATAAGCCTGGATATTCAAGATTCAATAGACAGACCCCGTAAGTATTTAACATATCTCATTACTCGCTACCCTATTGAAGCAGACCCTAACCTTGCTAAGGAACTGCCTGGTGTATACAGTACACGAAGATTTCTTCAAAATGGGAAACCTATTAATCGCATTGTCATCACATGGAGTCTACTAGAACTACCACCATCTGTTTATGAGTTTTCCTTCCTCCCTTGCCTCCCTCCTTGTGAATTACGCAGGATTAAGGATGATCAGCCCAACTGTTTCAACTGCTGGGGTACTGGCCATATCTCCCGATATTGCTCTGCCTCACCTAAGTGTGCCTGGTGTGTTGCAGCCCATTCCACACGCACCTGTCCGCAATACCGTAAACCTGTTACTGATGCTTCCACCTCATTGTCAGAATCATCATCAACTCCAGAGACTGTGCATTGGAAATGCCCTCGTTGTGGTGAAGCAGGAGTTAATGTTTGGCATGGATGTTCCAGACGGTCGCGCGCTGCCACGCAGTCACTTCCACTGACACCACCACCACAACCAGTGTCAACCTCGTTATGCCCTCCTGAATCAGCTGAAATTTCAAAACTTCGTAAGGCTGTTGCTGCCTTGGAATCGCACTGTACAGCACTAACGACACGCTTGATGCTATTGATGTACGCTTCGATAGCTTGATCGCTCAGCAGGCTACCACTGCAAGTAACCTCGACACACTAGTCAAGGCACAACAAGTTCTCATAACCTCTGTTGCTTCACTTACTGAGAAGCTAGATACTGTTGCCTCTTGTCTTGAAAGGGTCAGTGGCCTCCTGCCAGCTCAGCCTCCTACACTTGGTGCACCATCTAACAGTGCTGCTTCTCCAGTACATGCTCGACCTGTCTCTCGCAGCGTTAAGGGTAAACTTCGCTAGACTCATGCAACTACATGTCCTTTCATGGAATGCCCTTGGAATTAGACAATACTCCAGACTCACTGCACTCAGGACATATGTTTATCGCCATCACACAAGTAATATTTATTCAAGAAGCCTTCCCTGGCGGTGCTCAGCCAGGTGATGAAGCTCCAACACTCTCCGGTTATGTTTCATATGTACATCATGTCAGGAATGGTCTTATTACTTACATCCACTCTTCTCTCCCTTATCAACTCCTTCGCTCATCAGCAGATATTAACATGACCTTCCAACTTTTTCAGGTTAAGATAGGTGATGGTCATATTCGTTTATGCAATGTTTACTCTGCCCCTGGCCTAATTAACCTCTCGGCACTTCCTACACCTACAAACCTTGGCATGATCTACATGGGTGATTTCAATGCCAGACACCCAGATCTTGGTGATGTCTCTCCGATTCCCAACCGCAGTGGAGTTCCTCTGCTCAACTACATCCATCGTTACCATTTAACCCGTTGGGATATAGGTGGTGCCACACACATCCGGGGGGGCACTCTTGATCATATCCTTACATCTGGGCTCGTGGCATCACATGTCTCCTGTCATTCTGTTCCCTCGCTCTTTTCTGACCATGTTGCCTTATGCCTACAGTACACAATACAGACTCATCCAAGTGACCCCTATCATCGTACCCGGATCACCATTCCACCCAAGTACTGCCCAACATATGTTTCATACATCTCCTCTGTCCTACCTACCTTTGATAAACACTCTCCAGAACACCTGTATAATTCTTTGGTAAAAGCTACCCATGACTTCTATCAACTATATATTGTCAGAACCTCACATTAAAAGTCATATTGTATGCCCATGCCTGGACCTTGGATCAACGCATTATGCAAGCAGAAAGAGTTGCAGCTGATGCTGGCCTTGCCTTTCAGACACAACCGACACCTAATCATCTACTTCAGTATCAGCAGGCGAGGGATGATTTAGTTGCTCTCCAGAAGTGTGTCTACACTGAGTCATGGTATAAATACACTGACCTAATTAACCACCAGACTAGCGTTGGGACCATGTGGCATCTCATCAAAAGGACTGTCAAGAAAAAAACCACATGTGCACTTCATCACAGTCCACAAGCATATGCCCAGGATCTCATCACTACTTGGTCAACCCAGTCACTGTCCAGTAATCTCCCTGTACAAATCCAAGAACACTTTCTTCCCAGAGCAATTTACGCAACCTTCGTCTGATGGCTGCATTGTTGGAATCAGACAAGGAGGACAAAGAGCTGATCACCGAGGATGAGCTGCGACGTGCTGTTATGGGGAAAAAAAATTATGCTCCTGGGGATGATGGCCTTACTTATCAAGTGCTTCGTCTCCTCAGAAGGTTTTCCTGGAAATCCTCTTCTACAATTGTATAATCTTTGCTACCAACATGGATATGTACCTGCTGGCTGGGACCATTAGCACAATTATTCCTATCCCAAAGCCTGGAACTGATATATCGGCCTATCTCCCTCACCTCATGTTTTTAGTAAGTGTTTGAGCGTATATTACTAACCAGGCTAATGTACCGGTTGCAAGAAAAACTTTCTCCCCATTTGTATGGCTTTCTTCCTCAGAGGAGTACTCATCGCTGTTTAGCTGAACTCTACTCCCGATTGTCCTCCAACAGTGTAGTTGCCTTCCTTGACCTCAAAAGTGCTTTTGATATAGCCAACAGGGATATCATTCTTGATCAGCTTGTCGACTTTGGTATCAGAGGAAACCTTCTGAAGTGGATAAACGTATCTCAGTAACAGAAAATCACGTGTTTTTTTTAAAGGTGCATGTAGCTCCTATGAAAATTTTGAGCTTGGCACACCTCAGGGCGGTGTATTGAGCCCATTTCTTTTTAATATACTTATGCACCGTGTACTGTCTCTCCTCCCTGCTATCCCTGGAATCACTGTAACCTGCTATGCTGATGATGTCTGCATCCACTCCACTACCCCTCGAGACCTTCAGCGTGTCCTTCAAGACTTCTACAGGTCCTGTACCTCCAGTGGCCTCATACTCTCCCCAGAAAAAAAGCAGAATCTTCTCTGCCCGGAATCTCCGAGACCTGCCAGAGTTCATTATGGGTGGGAATATTATACCTCACTGCACACAGTATACATATCTAGGTGACACCAGTCAGGATCACCCCTGCTATACCTGCACGACAACGAATCCACCCCATGGTGAAAAACCTTCTTGATCGACTGGAGCCTCGCTTTACTCCCATCAAGTGGCTTGCCACCAGGGCCACAGGTATATCTATCCCCGTGGCTAAAACCCTCTATATCCTCTTCCTAAGGTCAGTTGTTGACTATTTATCTCCTGCTCTAATTCAATTACCCAGACAGGCGTTACTACCTCTAGAACTGTTCCAAAATAGAGTAATGAGGTTTATCCTAGGATGCCCTCCTTCCACTCGGATAGTCAACATGCAGACCGAACTCATGTTACCTCCATTAATAGAGAGAATTTATGCCAATGTAACTTTGTTTTCTGTTAAATGTCTACATTCTCCACAATTTACTCCAAACTTCTTTGCTGTCCTCAGAGCATCACTTGACGAAGATGCACCAAGACCTCAACTCCGGCCAGGGGGCCATAACCTAGTTAGGGTAGTATGTGAAAATCTTCGACACCTTGATATCGGTGTACCTTGAGTCAAGCAGTCCCATATCCAAGATTTGCCACCATGGCAGGTTCCTATTCCTGCTGTCACTTTCACACCAACCTCTAAAGATGCCCATACCAGTCTACAGAAGCAGCTGTTTTTGGAAACAATATCCAAAGTGTCAAGTTCAGTTCCTGCAGGACACCACATCTACGTTGACGGCTCAGTACAGGCAGATGGAAGTGCAGCATGTGCTATGTTCTCCCCCACTTTAGAATCTCCTGAGGGTGGGTGGCATGGTCGTAGGTTGCCAAACTCATCCAGTTCCACTTATTGCGAACTTCAAGGTATATGGGATGCAGTAACCCTACTTGTTAGAAGAAATGTGAATGGATTGGTGATCTGTGACTCCAAATCTGCACTCCAGGCACTGACATCTTCTAGGCCCAGCTGTGGCCGTGTTGTGCGAGACATATTGTGTCAACTCGTTGCTGCTTACAATGCCTCGCTTGTCTTGTCTTTCATGTGGATGCCCTCCCATATTGGGCTTGCTGGGAATGACATGGTGGACAGTCTTGCTAAAGCTGCCTGCACGCTGGACCTTGATGACAGAAATGTTGAGCCCTCACTTCGCTGCCTTAAACATAGAATATATTCAGCCGCTTTTGCCTGTACAGTACAGCGTAGGGATGCAGAGAGGGGCACTAGTGTTTCCATACAACATCATGATAACTTTCTGCAGAGCCTTCACAAGTACCGGCGACGTGGACTCATGGTGCGTAGGCATAATGTTGTAAGTGCCAGGATAAGGTTGGGATATCGTCCTGTGTGGCAGGTTGGACAGACACTAGATATACCACACTACACCTCATGTAAACTGTGTAACCTTGCTAATGCCAATAACCTTGAACACTACTGCCTTCATTGCCCCACTGTCAGGAATCTGTTACCTCAAGGACAAAATTTACTTCAAACCTGCCAATATTTACTCAAAGATGACCACCTAGACATAATTTTGACTCGTCTTCCTCACTTTGGTGGCTGCTAAACTGTCTGTTGCAGTTGTTGTGATAATAGAATACGATCTCATATATGTTATTTTGTAACTGATATACCGATGATTCAATGCTGTAATTTTTTTTTTTTTTTCTGTTGATTTCTGATGTAATGTATGTAACTGCTAATATGTAACTGCTAATATGTAACTTTGTTTGACGTCTTTGGGCGTAATAAATTTATTAAATAATATCAGTCACGAATTGTCCGAAAGTTTAGATAATTTTCCCTCTCTGAATCAATTTTAATTTTGCATCTCCAAAATAACCTTACAAATGGTAGTATTTTTCGTTTGAAGGTCACCATATCTGAGTTGCTGCATTCCTACGTGGATTATAAATTTAATTGTCTAACTTTTTACATTGGAAAAATATATTGCTTGCATGTATATCTCCGTAAGCTGAAGGTAGGGGGACTTAACCAAAGCAAATGTCATCATTTCTGTGAGGGAGGAGGGGGAAGGGGAAGGGGGGCGGGTGGTGGTGTGAGGAGGAGAGACACAGTTTATTGAACGACGTCGTTCTTCCTTCAAAAGGTCAGCTTCTTCTGTTCCACATGAAATAACTTATTGAAATTGTCTCCTCTTCATTGTGCCTCCCTGATTACTATTCCTCCTGTTTTCGCTTGAGACGTCGAGGGTTTTTCTGCTTCTGTGCATTTTTTCTTTATATACATTTTGAACCTCTGTGATTTGAGATTTGTGTCTAATTTCTAGTCTAACAATCTTGCAGTAATTTTGTTTAGCTGTTCAATCTAACTTCACCAAATGTTTTCAAGTTAATTGTTTTGGCTGAAGCACCTCAGTATTCTACAGTGTATCATTATCATATTAAGTCTTATGAAATAATATTATATTAAGTCTTAATTTGTTCGCTTTTACATCTTTAAAGGAAAGTGATTAGATTTACTATATGTATTACTGTATTGATATTTCAAGTAACTATGCTTATTTTCATTAGAAACATGGCATAATTTAAATCTTATTGCGCACTAAAGATCGTATCATATTCTACAAAATGAAAACAATATTTCTAATATATTTGGTGAAGTGATTAAGTTGAACTGATAGTCAAAATGAAAATAGGTCTTTCTTTACAAAATAAAAGACGAACAAACAGATTGTAACAAGAGCGTCAGCAAAGCCTTGTTTTCTTTACAGGACATATGAAGTAAAATTTACACTTATCACTTGAAGTTCGCCTTTATTCTGATCCTTGAAGAGTAGTCTCATTTTCTTAGCGTCTTCTCTTCGTGAAAAGGCAGATGCTAAAAGGATCTTGATGTCATTGCCTGCGTAACAAGAAAGCGGAAAATATTTGAATTTCTGGAAATAAGATTTAAAGGAATGGTAAGCACTCCCTCGCGTACTCACGTACTCTCTCGTGGTCTAAGAAGCGAATACAATGCTCCTTATGTAAGTGATAGTTCAGTGAGAACGATGAGGCAATGTTTTCGTTTTCTTCTTTTGTCAATATCAATGGCGAAGAAATCTCTCCAGGGAACTTTTTTTTTCTTTTTCTGGTGGTAGTGGTGGTATTCGTGGGGGTGGGTGGGGGTGGTGTGTGTGTGTGAGGGGGGGGGGGGGGGGGGGGGTGGGGGGGGGGGGGGGGGGGGTTCTTGCGAAATAGTCGCTGCCTTTCAGGCATTTTGTGCGAGTTACGTATTATGCAGGTTTCGATGTTCTGTTTCTTCCCGGATGACTCTGACATCTCAGAGTAGTTTTGGAGGGAAGGAAAAACGTCGACATATTCTAGGTAAGAAGAGGAAAGGTTGCATTTAGCATATTTGCCAAGAGAACTGAAGCCTGTTCACTGTGAAACATATGGTCATGAATAAGATACAAGAATACATTGGATGTGACATAACCGGCATATAAATTAAGCGTAAATTCACTATTAATGGCTTTATTCATTGCTTATTTGTCATGTGCCTTTACCTGGAAAATTAAAACAGAAATTAGTTCAGTTATACTAATCTTTGATAGAGTATGATGTTACAAATTTTTTTTTCAATTGTTCTTTGAGATGAAATTTTGGCCTCTTGGATAGACTTCAGTACCAAATTTCGCTTTACAGTGACCTACCACATCATTTTACAGCGAACACATCCTTACCAGGAGACGGATGCCTTATTCTTCTTTGACCTTTTAGAAAAGTTCATTGGGATAGAAACTCTATCCCCCAGACATCTGGTAATTTCCTCACTACTCAGTGGGGAAAATCTACTTCTGTTTCGTTCAGGAAAAAACGCGGGGATAATAGTATGACTGCGTTGGCTTCCCTCGAGGAAGAGGATCACCCACTGTCTAAAGTGGAAAGTGGGCTTGATATATGAAGTCGCTATTACCGCCGTAGAGAGCAATGTTCAGGTTTCACTGCCTGATATCACTGTTTGAATGTTTAGGTTTAAGGTAATCTAAAAGAAAAAAAAAAAGGTATTATAGCTTTTAATTGCTGTAATGCAATTTACGTGAAGAAAGTGCAATATCAAGAATTCAGAGAGGGATGTATAACAACTAACTGAAGGAAAATTAGAGTGGGTAAAAAAGTTTACAGAGAGAGAGAGAGAGAGAGAGAGAGAGAGAGAGAGAGAGAGAGAGAGAGAGAGAGAGAGAGAGAGAGAGATTTATTGCACCTTTGTAATGGGCTTTTCATGAGTTTTATTAAATATTTATATTTAATATAATAATAATGGGTCTTCGATTTCTTCATTAAAGGTGGCTGCAGCGTCGATTAAAAAATAAAGCAAGTTTTGCTCTGGCAATAATGATTTAGTATCTTCAGTAATGGCACATTAGAAAAATTAAGTTCATTTCAAACTAATTCTAAAAGAACTCTTAACATTTTACTTAGCATAAAAGTAGTTAAAAATAGTTGTCAGTCGGTAATACAATCACAAATGACACAGAAGATGTTCAGCTAACATTGTATTATACCTATAGATCTAGTAATACTTTACATAGAGATAGTCAGAAAGGGAATAAATGAATATGATGAAAAAACTCACAATTCATATTGCTACATTGTTATGTTTCGTAGATAGCAACCCGCTTTAACTGTTACTGTTATGATAGTAACAACAAAGTGATTGTAATTTAAAGGTGGAGGGACTGATAATATATTCAAAAATGTTTTACAGCTATTTACATATCTGGCATTAGTCCATACCTTTACGTGGTCAGCCTTTTGTCCACGTCCAAGGTATCTTGTCGAAAGACTTAAGAGACCGATAAGTTTTTTGCGCAGCTCACTCGTTGCAACTCGAATTTCTTTACGGACGGGAAGAAAAATATAAAATGCAATACCTTCGGTCCTAAGACCGTCCGAAGCAAAAACCTGACAGCAATTATTTGTTTTAAAATCATTCATCCCAATTACAAGACGGTACACTTCCTTATATATATATATATATATATATATATATATATATATATATATATATATATATATATATATATATATATATATATATATATATAGTATGTATTTTTTTTTTTTTTTTTGGTAAGGCCGTAGTTCTGCAAGGAAACTAAGTTATTGTGAAGACAATCCAGTCTTTTCCATATTTATATGTTAGAAAAGGTAAGTTCAAAAATCAAATGGTTAGAAAAAGAACTTAATGCCTTATATTCGAGATAAAGCTAACATTACTGATAGATGTGTTTAGAAAAATACACAATTAAAGCCATATCTATC
>NC_087201.1:149541294-149543794 GCF_015104395.2 Macrobrachium nipponense | reverse complement strand
GAATTTTTATTTTATTGTTGGGTGTGTCTCTGGTCTTGTCTTTAGGGGGTCGGTAGAAAATTACGTTTGCTTTTTGAATTGCTTTCTCAATTATATGGTCAGGATACTTTAAAGATGAAAGTTGCTTGCGAATTAGTTCAAATTCTTTTTCCAGGAAATCTGGGGAACAAATTCGTAAGGCTCTTAAGAATAGGTTGCTAGCTACACCTATCTTGATAGTATTGTCATGATAGCAAACTAAAGTAGTGAATATATGAAAGTGAGAACGTTGGTTTTCTGTATATGGTAAATTTGTATTCTGTCGTGTCTCTGATTATTAAAACATCAAGAAAAGGAATTTTGTTGTCTGTTTCCCATTCAACTTTAAATTTGATGCTGGGCACTAATGCGTTTAATTTTGAGAGGAATTCATTAAAATTACCCCACTTATTATCCCAAAATGTTAGTATGTCATCCACGTATCTCATCCACAGCATGTTTTTGGGTTTTATTGCATTTATTACTGTAGTTTCAAAGTATTCCATGTACAGATTGGCTAAAATAGGACTTAAAGGACTACCCACCCATACTACACCCAGAATTTTTGCTTGTAGAATGATTCCCCGAATGAAAATACGTTATTAGATGCACATAATTCAACTAACTTTATTATTTTGTCAAGTGCCAAAGGGAAATGATCTGAATAGGGGGATAATTTTTCCCTTAAAAACTGAAGAACGTCCTGTACTGGTACTTTTGTGAATAGGGAGTCTACGTCAAGGCTTAAAAGTTTTATGTTGTGAAGTGGTATATGTGCTTCTCTGAATTTGTGACAAAAGTCTTCCGAATGTTTGATGTGACTGGGAGAAAAAGTGCCTAGGAGAAAGGAGGCCAGCTAACCATTTAGAAATTTTGTAATTGAAAGCTCCGGCGCATGAAACGATGGGTCTGAATGGAAGATTGTCTTTCTGAGTTTTGGGAAGACCATAAAAGTAGGGTAATTTAGGATTAATTACTTTAAATTTCTCTAATAGTTCAATACTCTTTTTGTCTTGGCCAATTAATCTTACTTTCCGAAAAAATTCTGTGGGAACGTTCTGGAGGGGATTTTTCGTCAGTTTTTCGTAAGTATTTGTGTCGCTAAGGAGCTGGTTGATTTTGTCGAGGTAGAAGTCTTTGTCCATTATTACAATTTTGCCGTCTTTGTCGGATCTACTTATTATAACATCTAACTTTTTTAGCGAGTGGATGGCTATCATGAATCTGCGGGGAACAGGATATTTCTTATGAAGGTCAGTTAAAGCATTTAGTAACACTCCTTTTAAACATATCTCTTCACGGCTGTAGTTTTTGTCAGATATGAATTTAGCAAAAGCCACTATGAAGTCTAGGTTGTTTTTGCGGTCTGGCATAAGGGCAAAGGATAAGCCTAAATTTAAAACTAAATGTTGATTTACAGTAAGGGGGGTGTTGGATAAGTTTAAAACTTTGTCTTGTTGTTCAAGATTATTCGATGCGCTATTATCTATTAGGTTATTTAACTTGCGTAAAAGTCTGTTGGAATGAGTCACGCTATTATAGGCAGCAATGTCGGAACAGAATGAAATCAGATACCTGTATATGTGGTCCGTATTGAGGAGGCGAAGATTAGATTGAGTTCCATATATCACTCTGCGTAGCACGAAGATGTCGTTTCTCGTACTGGTGATTCTTTCTTCCAGGAAAATCTTGTGTGATAGAGGGAAGGGGTTTGATTGCAGAGTCCATCTCCCGAATCTGTACATTTTTGGAAGTACTTGTTCATTGAGGCATTCTTCCAAAAAGTGTTTTTTGTTTTTCAGCTGGTGTAGTCTGTTCAGTTCTTTCTCAAACTTGCGGAAAACTGGCTTGACTTCTGGAAGTGAGTGAAGAATCGTGGAAAGGCAGTTGAATTCCATAATGGGCTGACAATGACTGGTAAAAATGTTCTGTAACAACAGAATTCCATCTAATAAAAGGAGCCCATAAAAACACCAAAATGTAGAGAGAAAAGTACTATATTTCAGAGACTGCTGTCTCTCTCTTCAGGTATATGAATGAGAAAAGTTTACAGAAAAGGTGGTATTTATACCAAGAGATTCGTCCACAAGTAAGCCAATTTAGGCCACCCCCGCTGATAATCTTCCTTTAATCTTCTTAAGCGTTGGTTGAATGAACACTGCGTCGACGATATCTGATATCCAATTCCCTTTTGAGATGTTCATTACCTGCTTCTCTTTTATTAAGGCCGATTCCATCATTTGACTCTTGTACCGGCAGTTGCTGCTATAAATTACACGTGACATATTCCAGTTTATTCTATGGTTATGTTCATTTATATGGTTGAAAATAGCCGAGTTCTGTTGTCCATACCTAACTGACCGTTTGTGTTGTATTAATCTCTGGGGAAGTGATTTACCTGTAAATCCGATGTAAGATTGGTCACAGTCTTGGCATGGGATCTCATATACCCCAGAGTCTTTGGGAGATGTCTTTTGTTGGA
>NC_087201.1:149516294-149533794 GCF_015104395.2 Macrobrachium nipponense | reverse complement strand
AATGTTAAGCAGAGACACAAAGGTCACACTTTAGACATCTGTGATGTATCTGCAGGAATGGACGTTCTATAGGGTCATTAACTATTCATAGGCGCCCATTGTTCAGTTCTCTCTAGTGTACATCAACATTTACACACATACCGATGCCTCGATAGGGCGAGAAATGTAGTCATAGGTTTGATCGTTTGACATAGACTATATGAATAGATATGTCAGTCCATTTGATATTTGTTATCTTGATAACACTTAGTAATCAAGAAGAGAGACTATTTTCAAGATTTCATTTAATGATATAGTGTTAAAAGGAGCTCAGAAACAGTGCCTTATATAGTTATAAATACTATAATTCCTGGAGGGAGTAACCGCACTGAATAGAAACAAGAAATTGCCTTTTTTTAAAATAGCCATTGAGGCATATGCAATGAAAACGCGAGATTACTATTTGTTGCGAAAGAAAACATGATCAACAGAGCGCCTTTGACCAGTTTTGGTGGAGGTTCTATCATTTAAGAAAGTAAATATGTATTGTTAATGAATTATAATTCCAGTAAGACAACTACTTAAGGCAAGTGCTGCTTTTAAACATGAAACTCTAATATATAAATTTTGCAAGCAAAGTGCTGGAGGATATGTTTTTTATCCTGTTTAGTTTATGTCTTAATAAGGTTTTACAACCAAATAACACATTTCTCTCCCTGATTTCCTCAGAATCTAACTGACAGTTCCATATAGTCGTCATAATTATGTTTCCAAATTCAATACAAATAGAGTTTTTATGATATTAACTGGAGTGCGTAATTGTAACCCCGAAAAAAATTAGGATTCATCGCAGTATGTTAACAAATCAGAAATCTTTAAAAGAGCAAATTTACAAAATTTACGAATTAGTGGTAAGGAAATATTCATCATAATTACCGTGAGAGAAAAATGCATGCTGATTTACACAATTTTAAACTTAACAAAGCTGATTGTTAAAAAATTCCTATTTTACTATTATTTATGACTGTTATGGTTGTAAATATGAAAAAAAATCAATTTATTTATTTATTTATTTACAAGAGTTAGTGGTAAGGGAATATTCATCATAATTACCATGAGAAAAAATACATACTGATTTACACAATGTAAAACTTAAAGTTGATTGTCGAAAGATTCATATTTTACTAATATTTATGACAATTAAGATTCAAACTACTAAAAATCTATTTGCTTTATTTATTTATCTTTTTCTAAGTGCCCTTCGCTGAGTAATTATTTAATTTGATGGGTGTAAAGGTGACACTGTCATCTGCATATTGCATCTAAATCACGCCCTCGTGTTTACCAGAAGTCAAAATTTTATCAAAGAGGTCTTTGTAGGGATAAACCAAAAGATGTGTGCTCGAGCGCATATAAGTGTATGTGTGTAGTTCATCCAATGTATGTTGTCTGTACATAATACAGTTTTCTAAGTCAAGTAAAATTCGAGGAATTAAGATAACCTTGAATGCGAACTTGGAATGAATGACGATAATTTTGGAGCCCGGAAAACGACGCCTACTACTGAATGAGCTGAGAAAACTTTTAATCATTAAATTAGGAAAAACTTTCACATTTGAAAAAAAGGAAAAGAAGGATTTGGACATTGATATGCAAATTACTACTGCACATAGCCAAATTTAAGAGATGGGTATTCAGTATTTTAAGTGTAACGTCACAAGTGATACTATTACTCGAAGAGCGATGAAAAAATGGAATTATTGCTTATATTTATATATATTAAGGTTGTATTGTATGACTTATAAGAACTCGCCTCTACTTTGCTGTGTGTGTATGTGTTTGTGTATGTGTGTGTAAATACCCATGCATCCATACATAAATATAAACACATGAATATATATATATATATATATATATATATATATATATATATATATATATATATATATATATATATATATAATATATATATATATATATAATATATATATATAGTATATATATATATATATATATATATATATATATATATATATATATATATATATATACTATATACTATATACTATATATTATATATATATATATATATATATATATATAAATATATATATATATATATATATACTATATATATATATATATATATATACTTATATACTATATATATATATATATATATATATATATAATATATATATATATATATATATATATATACGCATAATAATATATGTATAAATAAAGGTATAAGCCACGAAGTAAAAATAAACAACGCCGTTTCTGCAAGATCTTTCGACTTCACGTCCTTTACTCAGCAGATAAACTGACTTACATGAGGAGTTGACAGTACAAGAAAGGTTGTATAACTGACAGATAGGGATTATAAGATTAGTACCTAGAATCCGGCAGACCTGGAGAGTGAGTAACCTTCCCAAACAAGCATAAACATAAGTACAATAAAAAAAAAAAAAATTAAGTCAATCAACTCAGACACAAGAACAAGACAATTAAAGGATTATATAGGGCGACAGCTATTCAGAACTTTGGTAAACAAAAACAATACATATTCACAATACATGTTAAACATGCATGTACTACAAGGATATCTCTAAGGAAACTAATTTGTATTATGTCTGTAATTATATCTTTGAGGTCATTCTTAAACATGTTACAAATACAACGGTCTAAATGAAACAGGCCTCGACTAATATTAAAATTACAATGGGAAGTAAGTTGTATTATGGCAGATTCTAAAAGATTTTGTGATGAGACATCTTTTGACCTTGCAATTACTGAACTACCAATCCAATTTATTCGGTGGTTGTTCTCACTTAAATGAATGAATATTGCATTAGATGTTTGCCCAGTTTTTACAGAATATTTCTGCTGGCTTAATCTTACTTCTAAGCCCTTGCTCAACTGTCCGAGATAAAACAAGGGGCAGTCCATACATGGAATTTTATATATTGTGCTGTTGCTTTCTCTGGGGCCTTTTTTTATTAACATTCCTTTTAGTGTGTTATTATAGGAAAAAACAAGGTTGACCTTAAAGGCTTTTAACAATGATTAAATGGTTTCAAATCTGTTAAAATAAGGCAAACTGAGAATGTTCTTAGAATTTTCTTTCTCCGTGTTACTTACACTATAAAACTTTTTGTGGGCTTTATTATAAAAAATATCTAATATATGTGAAGGTTAACATAAATCTTTCCCTATTTTTCTTATGTATTCAATTTCTTGATCCAAATATTGGGGACTGACAATGCGCAACGCTACTTACCTAATATCATTTATATCCCTGTAAAGTGGTATAGATATGTTGATGATATTTTAGCTGTTCTGCCTGCTGGTATTGATGTAAATGATTTACTCTCTAAATTAAATAACCAGGTACGATTGATTAAGTTTACTCTAGAATTGGAAAAAGATAATTGCCTCCCTTTTTAGATGTTTTGATATGTAGAGAACCATTTCAATGTAAATTCAGTATTTATTGGAAACCAACCAACAATTTAACTTATGCTCATTTCTATTCAGGCCACCATCTTAATATCAAAATATCAATTTACTGGAATATAAATGATATTAGGTAAGTAGCATTAGGCACTATCAGTCCTCAATATTTGGATCAAGAAATTGAATACATAAGAAAAATAGGGAAAGATTTATGTTATCCTTCACATATATTTGATATTTGTTATAATAAAGCCCACAAAAATATTTATAGTGTAAGTAACAGGGAGAAAGAAAATTCTAAGAACATCCTCAGTTTGCCTTATTTTAACGGATTTGACACCATTAAATCATTGTTAAAAGCTTTTAAGGTCAACCTTGTTTTTTCCTATAATAACACACTAAAAGGAATGTTAATAAAAAATGGCCCCAGAGAAAGCAACAACATAATATATAAAATTCCATGTATGGACTGCCCTGCATTTCATCTCGGACAGTCAAGCAAGGGCTTAGAAGTAAGATTAAGCCAGCATAAATATTCTGTAAAAACTGGGCAAACTTCTAATGCAATATTCATTCATTTAAGTGAAAACAACCACCGAATAAGTTGGATTGGTAGTTCAGTAATTGCAAGGTCGAAAGATGTCTTATCAAGAAATCTTTTAGAATCTGCCATAATACAACTTACTTCCCATTGTAATTTTAATATTAGTCGTGGCCTGTTTCATTTAGACTGTAGTATTTGTAACATGTTTAAGAAAGACCTCAAAGATATAATTACAGACTTGAATACAAATTAGTTGCCTTAGAGATATCTTCGTTGTACATGTATTTTTAATATGTATAGTGAATATGTATTGTGAATATGTTTTTGTTTACCAAAGTTCTGAATAGCTGTCGCCCTATATAATCCTTTAATTGTCTTGTTCTTGTGTCTGAGCAGATTGACTTTATCTTTTTTTTTTTTTTAAATTGTACCCATTTTTATGCTTATTTGGGAAGGTTACTCAGTCTCCAGGTGTGCCGGATTCTAGGTACTAATCTCCATATAATCCCTATCTGTCAGTTATACGACCTTTCTTGTACTGTCAATTCCTCATGTAAGTCAGTTTATCTGCAGAGTAAAGGACGTCGAGTCGAAAGATCTTGTAGAAACTCTGCTGTTTATTTTTCCTTCGTGGCTTATACCTTTATTTATGAATTTAACACGTTCCAAACTTTCGTGATTGAGTTATATATATATATATATATATATATATATATATATATCTATATATATATATATATATATATATATATATATATATATATATATATATATATATCATTATATATATATATATATATATATATATATATATATATATTATATATATATATATATATATATATATATATATATATATATATATATATATATATATATATATATATATATATATATATATATATATATATATATATATATATATATATATATATATATATGTTGAGTGTGTGTGTCTATGTACGTGTATGCAAAATCATCGGGAGGGTGTGTAGCGTGTCCTAGTTTATATGGTTTATCTCTCCTTCAGGCACGTACATACTTTCAAAACTCGGTTTGGACATTTCCATGTCTGTGGTATTATGCTGTCTATATTACATATATATAACATGGTGAAATGAATTTGAAAATTTTTTCTTCTTTTTGAAAGCCTTCCATGTACAAAAGCGAATGAGAATCCAAGTGGAATTTACTGCTCTTTGTGAATTATAAAACTTTTTGAAGAACCAGGTGCTCTAAGACCCTAAGTTGGATGATAAAAATACTTAAAAATAAAGACAACATTTATATAATTCATATGTATCGGTTATCACTGTGTAATGACCTCTATAAGATTTCATGTTTGATGGATGAAATTACCCATTTTATTTGCTGATTTTGCCTAATATTCTTTTAATTACCGGAAGGCGTTGTTGCTTTGTATAATGATGATGCAATTTCTCAATTACATATGCTTCGTCAAATGAAAAAAAGTATAGAATGAAATAAATACTGACTTGGAAAAATTCGTTTATTATGATTAAGATAAGGTATTAAAAGTTGATTATTGTAGCATACCAGCTGCGCAAATACATGATAAGCATTTGTCCCACTGGTTACTGATTAATTTCAGGATACACAAAAAAGTGTCCACAATCATTTCAATCTTAGTGATGAAAGCGTAATGTTTTAGTCCAGAGAATATATTTATCTCCAATAAGGGAAATATGAAATGAACTTATCGAATTTAAACAGATGCCACTCTCTCTCTCTCTCTCTCTCTCTCTCTCTCTCTCTCTCTACAATACAGAGGTGTCACAGAAAAGAAAAAAATTAGTAAGTTCCAAAAAGACTAAAGGTAGGTTTATACTTATGCACTTCCGTGTTGTCAGCTGTTACGGGGTGGGACCACAAGAAAACGTTACAAAATTGACGCAGTTGGGAGAAAAAATGACCGTTATTTGGCGGCGTGGGGCGGACTCGGGTGGTGGGTTACGGGCACCTCACGGTGTGTTCCTGCGGTGCCTAGTGTAGTGTTACATAGTTGGCGCAGAGTTGGCGCGTTGTTATGGTCTTTGTTGTTATGCCAGGCCATGCTCACTTGCGGCTTTGTTACTCCAAGTAACGGTGTGTTGTGGGTGGGTTGTGGTGTTGTTGTGGAGTGTGCGCACATCTGCACGAGTCACGACTTGCAAAATTGCACGGCTTTCGCACATGCACCGTGCCACATTGTCCCACACCTTACCAGATATGATCCTTGGGTATATATAGAGGCCTGCCAAGCACATCCTTCATTCCACGCCCAACCAGCATGCTGTCCTGTGCCTATGTGCAGTCCAGGTCATCGACGGGTTGAGAAGACGTACTAGGGTGCCACAGTCACCAGCACCACGCAGAAAGGACGCCAGGGCAGAGC
Source organism: Macrobrachium nipponense (assembly GCF_015104395.2). Taxonomy (NCBI): domain Eukaryota; kingdom Metazoa; phylum Arthropoda; class Malacostraca; order Decapoda; family Palaemonidae; genus Macrobrachium; species Macrobrachium nipponense. The sequence goes on along the minus strand of NC_087201.1, from coordinate 149,527,417 downwards.
GGATTTGGGCTCGGGAGTGGCTGACACGGCGGCAACTACATGGGGACTATGACCAGCTGCTACAAGAACTGAACAAGGAGGACCGCAAAGGACACAAGAACTTTCTACGAATCTACCCTGAATTGTTAGAGGAGATGGTCGAAAGGCTGACATCCCTGTTGAAGAAGAAGGACTCAAACATACGGCGTGCACAAGAGGTGGGACTCGAGTTGGCGGTCACTCTCCACCACCTGGCAAGTGGGAACGACTATACAAGCCTGCAATACACCTTCAGAGTCCCCAAGAGTTCCATATGCCGATTTATCCCAGTAGTCTGCCAAGCCATTATCGACATATACAAACCAGAAGTGATTAAGTGCCAGGGACACCAGAAGAATGGAATGACTTAGAAAAATGCTTTGCCTCCAAGTGGAACTACTTCAATTGTGTTGGAGCCCTGGATGGGAAGCACATCGCGATCAAGAAACCCAAAGGTGCAGGATCACTGTATTTCAATTACAAGAAGTTTCACAGCATCGTCCGCATGGCCCTCTCCGATGCAAAGTACAAGTACCTGTCCGTCGACGTCGGTGCAGAAGGAGGTGCTGGGGATGGAGGAACCTGGCCAGGGCCATCGCAAACAACCGAGCAGGATTCCCACAAGACAGAAATCTGCCCAACAACGACGAACCCATCCCCTTCCACATAGTCGCTGACGATGCCTTCACTCTCAATAAGTGGTTGATGAAGCCCTACTCCCACCAATCACAAGATCACACCAAACGAATATATAGCTACAGATTATCTCGCACTCATCGTGTGGTGGAAAACGCATTCGGCCTGCTGCAGATGAGATGGCGAGTCTACGGGACGACGATGCAACAGGACGTACAGGTGTGCAAGAAGATAACTTTGTGCGCATGTTTCATGCACAACCTGGCACTGCAACGCTACCCACCGATGTCGACTATGAGGACCAACACCATAACATCGTAGCAGGTACTTGGAGGGAGGAGTCGCTGAACCTCATGGAACGACTCATGGCAAGAAGGGGACCAAACTACACACATCGAGCGAAAGCCGTCAGAGATTACCTGGCCCAGTACTACTCATCGGTTGCAGGCGCAGTGGAATGGCAAGAGAGAATGGTGTTTCCTCGAGGACGACCAGCTACTGAAGAGTAGAGGACCCAAAGACTCAGTAATAAAACATAACCAAATAAATGTAAATAATTGTAAATAAACATCATGATATATTTCTCATTGTTTAATACTCCCATGCGGAAAAACATTTTTTTTCAAAAAATCACAGCGCGCTTAGTTTTGAAGATTAAGAGTTCATTTTTGAGTCCTTTTTTTGTCATTGCCTGAAGTTTAGTATGCATCCATAAAAAAATGATAAAAATTATCATTATCATATATAAATAATGCGATATATGATAGCGCAAAAACGAAATTGCATATACAATTGTATTCAAATCGCGCTGTGCGCAAAACGGTTAAAGGTAACAAGTTACTTTTTTTTTCGATGTAATGTAAACTAAATTGCAATCTTTTTGGTATAAAACACATTGTAAAACGATAAAAGCAACACAGAGAAAATATTATCACAAAATGATGCATGAATTCGTAATGTGCAGACATAAAAAAATATATATTTTTTTAAATTCACCATAAATCTAAATATTGTTATAGAGACTTCGAATTTGTTTCAAGATGAAGTTAAATGATGGAATATTATGATACTGTAAGATTTTTAGCTTACAATTGCAGTTTTCGACCATTTCCGACAAGTTAAAAATGACCAAATGTCAATTTTTTTTTTTAATTTTTTTTTTTATATGCAATTATTTCAGAAATTAGAAAAGCTACAACCTTCAAATATTTTTCCTTTTATTCTACATGGAATTGCGCACATTTTCATATATAAAACTCTATGAAATGCCTAATATGAAACGTAGCAAATTTTCCGAGAATGCGATGTACGCAATTTGGAGATTTATGGCGGAGAATCTGTGCGCAGAGGGAAGGAAAGTTTTTTTCATAAATTCACCATAAATCGAAATATTGTGCTAGAGACTTACAATTTGTTTCATAATGAAGGTAAATGATTGAATATTACTAAAATATAAGAGTTTTAGCTTACAATTGCGTTTTTCGACTATTTCGGTAGAGTCAAAGTTAACCAAACGTGTTTTTTTTTCTATTTATCGTGATTTATATGCAAATATTTCAAAAATGAGAAAAGTTACAACCTTCAATTATTTTTCGTTGTATTTTACATGAAGTTGCGCACATTTTCATATATAAAACTTTATGTAACGGCTAATTTAAAATGGTGCAAACATTACCACAATCGCACATATGATTTTTTCAGAAGAGTTACCGCGCGGACGTAAGGAAAATGTTATTTTATTCATAAATTCACCATAAATCGAAATATTGTGCTAGAGACTTCCAATTTGTTACAAAATGAAGGTAAATGATTGAACATTACTAAAATATAAGAGTTTTAGCTTACAATTGCGTTTTTTTACCATTTCGGTAGAGTCAAAATTGACCAAAGGTTGAAAATTTGTCACTTATCATTTTTTATATGAAAATATTTCAAAACTGATAAAAGCTACAACCATGGGTTGTTTTTAGATGTATTGTGCATGAAATTGCCCACATTTCCATATATAAAACTTTATGTAGTGGCTAATTTAAAATGGTGCAAACATTACCACAATCGCATGTATGATTTTTTTTGGAAGAGTTACCGCGCGGACATAAGGAAAAAGTTTTTTCATAAATTCACCATAAATCGAAATATTGTGCTAGAGACTTCCAATTTGTTGCCAAATTAAGGTACTTAGTTGAATATTACTACAATATAAGCGTTTCAGCTAAAAATTGCGTTTTTCGACCATTTCGGTGGAGTCAAAGTTGACTGAAGGTTGAAATTTTTGCACTTATCCTTATTTATATGGAAATATTTCAAAACTGATAAAAGCTACAATCATGAGTATTTTTTAGTTGTACTTTAAATGAAATTGCGCACTTTTCCATATATAATACTTCATGTAACGGATAATTTAAAATGGTGCAAAAATTATGTCAACGTGACAAAATAATTTTTGAGATGTGTCACTGATTCTTTTTAGTGCAATAAGAAAAAAATTCGCGCTTGCGCACCTGCGTAACGATTGTAAACAAAACAACGCCTTGATCCGTAAACTCCCAGCATCCCCCAAGGTGCGTGATTCAAAAGTTTTTGGCTGGTAGGCCTATAAGTATTTTCCCGCGAATTTAAAAAAAAACTTTTTTGAGTCGACGTATGGTACATCCATTCGGCATACGGGAGACATTTTGACTCGATTAATACGTCCATTCGGCGTTTAAGGGTTAATACAATAAATAATATTGGAACGATGATTGGTACATATAAAAAATGATGTTGGAAAATAATTAACTGAAAGTTATAATAACGTAATTCATAATCATGAGACAAATGAAAAGCAAATGAAGGACATAAAAAAGATACTTATACTAAACAAACATGAAAAGCATAGAATATGAGAAAATTAACATGAAGACCATAGAAAGTAAGAAAATAAACATGAAAAACATAGAATATCAGAAAATAAACATGAAAAACATAAAATATCAGAAAATAAACATGAAAAGCATAGAATATCAGAAAATAAACATGAAAAGCATAGAATGTAAGAAAATGAACATGAAAAACATAGAATGCAAGAAAATAAACATAAAAAGCGAAGAATATAAGAAAATGAACATAAAAAGTATAGAATGTAAGAAAATAAACATAAAAAGCATAGAATGTAAGAAACTGAAATTGGGACTTGGTTTTACCATAACACGTTTAACTGAAAATATCATATATTATCAACTGAGGCCAATATGTCTTTAGTATCTTATTGATTTTTCATTGTTCCCCTGTAAATAACTGTTTCATTATCATATTTGTATGTATTCATGTTCATTTGATCATGTTCTCAATGTGATATTATTGTTCTTACCTTGTATGTTATTATATCATTTGATGGCCATATTTATTTCATGTTACATTTCATTTTATACTTTAAGTTATTATCCGAGTTGTATTTATTTCATAGATCATATATCATATTTCATGTTAAGATTTTCTGTTATATTTTTTCATGTTATTATTCTTTCTGGCCATGCTCTTTCATTATTCAGTTTCATTTTATATTTCCAGTTATTTTCAGAGTTCTATTCATTTCATATTTCACATATATTTCATTTTATATTTCCTGTTATACTTTTTCTTATTCAATCTCATTTCACGCAATCATATTATATATATGGTCATGATATATAAATTAAGAATCAATAAGGAAAATGTAAATGCAAGACACTATTTCAACATATTTATTACAAAAAAAAATTATTCTAAACATAAAAAAATAATTAAATAAGCATCAATAAGGAACATGTAAATGCAAAACACTATTTTAACATATTTATTACAAAAAGAATAATTATTAATTATAAACATAAAAAAAATGAATATGACTAAAATTACTAAAATAAAATTAATTCTAAAATAATAAAATTTTTTTTTTACAATATTTACAAAATCACTCAAGTGATTCAGGGTCAATGTCCTCCTTATCACCTGGGGAGATGGTCAAGTCGTAGGTGGGTGGATCCTCTGCGGCAGAAGGTTTCGGTGTCGAAATGCTGGTGCCAGGGGTAGGGGGCTGCAAGTCTGCCAAGAGACTGTGTACCAACGGCGACATCGAAGAAGTGGAAGGTCGAGGAGAGAAGTTGAGTGGTGTCAAACGTCCACTGGGGAAGAATGGAGGTGTGCCTAGCCTTGGCGCTGGAGTTGCATACCCATGAGGTACCTGCTGCTGCGGTTGAGGCTGCTGTTGGAGGTGCGTATCATAAAAATACACAGGTTACGGTTGAGACGCGAACCACTGGTGTGGTGATGCCTGAACCGGTTGCACTGCAGGTGTCGAAGGTGTCGAAGTCCCAGGTTTAGTCTGCGTCTCCTTATCAATTCGCAGGGGCGTCCAGTGGGAATAACCGCCACGAGCCATGGCATCTCTTTCATTGCCGCATCCTCTTCCTCGGGCCCCTCCAGACTATGACACAGCCTGATGACTTGCTCAAAGAACGGCTTCTGGTATCTTCGAGGCACGTACTCCAAGCGCTGCATCAGGTACTGCACAAACACAGCAATGTCATGGTGCTTATTGTCCTGTGGTTGTGGCATCAGTGTGTTTATGCTGGTCATAATCTGTGTCAGTCGAGTCTGCAGGCCTTCTGTAGAGTCAATTGACATGTTGGCAGATAGCCATCGGTCCTTTGGCAGGTTCATTGCTCTCTTCTGCTTCGCCCGCCTCCTCCGCTGGATCGAAGCAGCTGATAGGCCCGACATGTCTGTAGAAGAATCGTCTCCATCGGTTCTCGGTGACGATATAGGCGAGAACTGATCCCGGGGTGTCCTGCTGTTTGCAGCCGACCTGCTCTTGTATTCACACTTCTCCATCTTGCTGAAGTCAGTTCGGCGACCTCGAAGAACTTGCGGAATTGTTGGAAGCTGCAGTAAATGAAACTCACTGCCAGTTCATGCCAGAGTTCCTCCTTCCTCCTGGGATTCGACCATTGCCTGTCCCGCTTGTCGTACAAGGTAGGGTGGGCCTTAATGAATTCCACGATGACTTCCTTGTCCTCTGGCGTGAACGGGTAGTCTTGAATGTCCATACTGGGGCGGTATCGTTTCTTTGGCTGCACGACGATACCACTCGGGCCTACGATGTCCTGGGATTCCACAATGGATATGGTCGGCTCAATGTTCAGCTCTTCCCCGTGTTCCGAGGTCTTCGACCGTTGAGAAGGCTGCATGTCCTGGCTATCTTGGCTGTCTTCGCTATCCTGGGTGTCCTGGGACTGCTTGGTAGGCCTGGGGGTGGTCTTCTGTAGGGGCATCGTGTCACTTGGCTGGGAAAACGTTGCTGGGCAGGCATCCCTGGGTGAGCGCGCATGTGGGTCAACGTCGCTGGGAGAACGTCGCTAGGAGAACGTCGCTGGGTAGTCGTCCCTGGGTGAGCACATGTGGGTCAACGTCGCTGAGAGAATGTCGCTGGGCTAGCGTCCCTTGGTGCATGCACGTGGGTCAACGTCACTGGGTGAATGCCCCTGGGTCAGCGTCCGTGGGTCAGCGTCCATGGGTCAGCATCTGTGGGGTAGTGTTCTTGGGTGAACGTTGCTGGACGAGAGTGGCTGGGTGAACGTCGCTGGGCAAGAGTGACTGGGTGAACGTCGCTGGGTGAACGCCCCTGGGTCAGCGTCCGTGGGGCAGCGTCCCTGGGTGAATGTTGCTGGGCGAGAGAGGGCGTTGCTGGGCGAGAGTGGCTGGGTCACAGAACGGCTGGTCAGTCAGGCAGTCACAGCGAGAATGATGCCCCAGTGGTCAGTCTGGCCCCTTTTATCCTCCCGAGAATGCGCGACAACCTTCCATCCAATCGACCTACGGAGACGCCGTAACACGCTGCACGCCCCGCAACATGTGCGCGGCGCCGTCACATCAGGCCGCAGCACTCCATTGCAGGTAGTATGACTTTGCACCAAATCGCGCCACGTGCTGTGTTGCGGTGTGGCACGGAACCATGTGGGTTCTTACCTCTTTTGTTGTGAGGCCGCGCTACACCTCATACGGCCTCGTGCGACTTCATCAACCCGCCAGACGCCGCTAAAAATTTGAAATTATTTAAAATCCGGGTGGCGTCGCACAGTTTTAACGGTCATTGCCTGGCCCCCCCCAGCTCGCATCACGAAAGTGCATAGGTGTAAACCAGTCTTAAAAAAGACCAGGCAGAGGGTTAGGTCAATTCATACTGATGAAATTAAAATCTGGATTTCATCTTATGAAATTAGTCCTTGGACTCCGAATCTCTTTCTTTGATATTAATTCTAAAAGTAGTGATGTAACACCACAATCCCCGGCATATACCTGATGGGATTAAAACTTTGGTCTCGAGAATAATTTTAACCTTCCGTCGAGGCTGTTATGTAAGGATTGCTGTTTTTAATTTTCTGCTAAATAAACCTATTGAAATTGTGTTGTCTGTCTGCTCGCACTTTTCTGTTCGCCCTCAGACCTTACAAACTACTGAGGATAGAGTGTTGCAAAGTGGTAAGTTGAGCATTCACCCTCCAATCATCGAGCATGCTGCTTCTAAACTTTGTAGTTTTTATTTTATTTAAGGTTAAAGTTAGTCATAATCGTAGGTCTGCCAAGCTATAGGAGAGAAAGCCACCAGGCCGTGGCTAAAGGTTTCATGGGCTGCTGCTCATACAGTATTATTCGCTGTACAGAAAATTCGATTGCTAAGAAGAAACTTCGATGATTTTTTACTTGTTTTGAGTCGTATATAATGTTTTCTAAAAATTGTATCAAAATTAAGGTTTTTTTATGCGATGCTTGTCAGTCGTTAAATTTGTAGTTAACAATTACAGATTCCGAAAACTTAATTGAAAAAATCAAATCTTAAATAAAAGGAACATTTAGTTCTTATTGTAACAAAATATAACATGTGATCAGAGAAAAAAAAAATCAAAGCGCTGCAGTGACAATATTCTAATTACACTTTTTTTAATCTCTCTCTCTCTCTCTCTCTCTCTCTCTCTCTCTCTCTCTCGTCTCTCGTCCTCTCTCTCTCATCCCTCTCCTCCTCCCTCTCTCTCTCTCTCTCTCTCTAATCCCGTGACCAAAGTCGGGATTATCGGCCTTATAAGAAATAAACTACTTCATCGCGATACTATATTTCCTGATACCATAAGTGTTTCCCTTCTTCGTCCAAAGAAGCCGCTTTTATGCCATAAAGGAGAAATGTTATTATTGTAAACATCTTCCACCAGACCCTCTAAATATAGACATTTCTTTCTTCATTTAACACTAATAGACTCTCAGTGCCACAACTTTTCCCTTGTGGAGTGTTCTAAATTTCTAACATGTGTAGACAAACGTTATGGTAACATTTATTTAGCACGATGAATAAAAATCGGAAATATCATCAATCTTTTTTTCAAAAATTGATCTGCGGATTATAAATATTGCACTCAAAAACATAAATTTTTAGATTATCCCTGTCAGTATTGAATTGACAGTTCTGTTTGTTTTGTTTTATTTTCTGACTGACACCAACCCCCTCCCCGAGTTCTGTATCTAGTACCTTATCAATGTATTTTAACGCTGAAAGTATCTGTCAAAATTAAAACAATGTAGATATTGCTCTTGTTAAGGTTAATAAAATACTAGATATAACCTAGCAGGAGACAGGCGATCAGGGGAGAGCGAACACAAATTTAAATAAGAATATTGGATATGGTAATCGTGCAAGTCTGTAAAATTTGCAAAACAAATAAAATGCAGGTTCGGAATGGAAAGGCAAGAAACTTGTTTCTTTAGTTTTCATGAAATTTGCTCCTTAAACGAACGACAATCACTGAACCATCTCTCCCGGGGACACAACACGAGAAAGCTTTTTGCATCTAGTGGAATGTTTACATTGTGAACTAAAGTCCACCTCGTGCGGTGTACCGTAGGCATTACATAAGCTTCTTTGCAGCGTCCCTGAAGCCCCTTACTGCAACCCCTTTCATTCCTTTTACTTTACGACCGTTCATATTCTCATTCTTCCATCTTACTCTCCTTCACTGACTAGCAAAGAAAATAATGATCCACAAAAGGATTTCGTCACGCCTGAAAGAAATGCGGAAAAAATATGAAGAGTGATAAGATGAAAGAAAGAAAAAGCATTTTGACTTAAAGTTGTATAATCTCCTACACTACAATAGCGGACGTTTTCTCACCATCTAGATTGGAAAAGATTCACGTGGAGAAAATGACTATTGATCTCCGATAAACGAGAATCTCGCGAGAGTTAAATCTTGAAAATGGTGCGTGTTTTCTTCAATGGAATTTTCCTTCTATAATTTATTGGTCTCTGTATTTACATTACTCGGCCGTTTCAAGTAAAAAGTGCATACGATGACAATAGTATAGATGTCGGAGTCTATAAATTCATACATGAGGTTTTGTGTGAATAAAACACATTCGAATATAGGACTTCAGTATTTCTCGATTTCTTAACACTGAATACTTTTCGCCCCATGAAATTAATGCATAACTACTATACGGTATGTTGACAGTTCAAGAGGCTTTAAAATTAGTTTGTTTATGATTAAACGACCAATTAAGGATATAAATCGAATTCTAAGGATTAAAAAACGTTACGTTTTCGACACATGTGAAGGATGAGGATGAAAAGAAATGTTCTCAATGAATTTGTTAAAGCACAAAAGTATGCACATACAAGATCCTAATGTTGATAAAAGCAAGTGCACATCCTTTGAGAGTTTCTTATCTATTCCATTTAGAGTTTGCGGTCTTCGACATAACGGCGTAGGCAGCGCGACCGAGAGATAAGTTTAACCTTGTTCGAAAGGAGAGTAACTTTGACTCAAGGTCTTTTTCTAACTAACCAGAGACATGTCAGCGTTCATTGTAACGAAGCCCCTCATGAATTACCTTAGGTCAACCAGGTTCAGGTAAGCCAATAAAACTTTATTTCGTCCAAGGACAAAATCTTTCAGTGTATCATGAATGATTCTTCTTGTTATAAAAATAATAGTGTTGCTGAAATCCATGTAATTTGGTTTTTTAGGTATAAACCTAATCTTATCTTCTTCATCGAAAATTGAGGAGCTACTAGCCACATGCTCTCGTCCAACATGAATTATTGACTGCAGTTTGTGATAGAAGGGACAATCATAGATTGGTATGAGGAGGTACAGTCGTTATTGTCACAACATGCTCATTTTGCTCATCTCTATTTTGGAATTAATTCTTGGTGCGCGGATTGAAGAGGTAGAAAAATAATTGCTAGACTGTAAGACATTAAAAACAAATATGAGAAATAAATGTGCTTGCATTTTTTAGATTTACAGATCATTTGGAAATCTTTTTCCTGTTTTCCATCGACTTCGTTCAATTAGAGGCCTTTTTTCACGCTATAGAAATTCTTACTTTCATCATGTGGCATATGAAGCTATCTCCCAAAGTTGCTTCGTTGTGCAAAGCCCAGAAACAATATATTCCCGTTGTTCACAAAACCTCCAAGCCATCAAACCATGGGCACTCCTCCGCCTACCAGCTGGAAAGTAGCCCTTTTATCCCCACACTTCCTATGTCAGGATTCCGGACACGCAATTCGAGCAATTTTATCAGCTTTTGGGGCCGTTTGCATCTAAACTACGGGACTGTTTTCTCTTATGGGCTCTCTGTTATACTATCTCTCTCTCTTCTCTCTCTCTCTCTCTCTCTCTCTCTTCTCTCTCTCTCTCCTTCAGATGGGTTTTAATTTTCTTTATTCTACGATACATGAACAAAGTATGATTAGGTATTATCTATCTTCTTTTCTCCTTTCAAGCTCGCTTTCTCTAAGGTTCTTCGAAGGAAACTGTCCAGCCCCCTGACATCATCGGAAGTCCTCAAGGTCTTGCGATATGGGAAGGTCAGGTCACAAGTGAGACATGTACTAGGCAGTTTTTAATGGTTGCGCCTAGATTGTTTTGGTACTCTCTCTCTCTTTCTCTGTCTCGTTTCTCTATTATTCATTCTCTCTCTCTCCTCTCCTCTCTCTCCTCCTTCTCCTCCCTCTCTCCCCCACTCTCCTCGTCTCTCTCTCTCTCTCTCTCTCTCTCTCTCTCTCTCTCTCTGTCTATCATTTGTCTATTAATGGTTCTCTCTCATTTCCTTTTCTTTATGCTATTCCTAAATAAGATTTTCCCAGCTATCATTGCATATATATATATATATATATATATATATATATATATATATATATATATATATATATATATATATATATATATATTGTAAATGCAGCTTTTTATAGAAACCAAATTGTGTATATAATAATTTAATAAGCTTTGTTTTTCAACTTGGTGATTAGGGTTAAATTATACTATAGATATTTGGTCCGTTTTACATGTAAACATTGTTCAGTCTATTTTGGATTGTTACTACTGTAATTTGTTTGTTTGTTAATTGTTGTTGTGTAGTTCCTGAAAAGATTGTTTATCCTGGTAGTTATCAGTGTT
>NC_087201.1:149471294-149508794 GCF_015104395.2 Macrobrachium nipponense | reverse complement strand
AAATTTCGTGATCTTCCGTTATGGGAGATGAGGCTGATGATAGATACAGCAAGACGAACTTTTTTATCATAACAGGGGTTTGCCTAATAAATTCGAACTTTCTTTCAGATCCCTGTCAACAGTATCGTTAACATTATTCAGTTTGTTTGAAACTGTTTGCACGTAGTAAAGAATTTCTGACAAGCTGGTTGAACGATTCTTGACATTCTATATCTAATTATATTAAAATCTTCAATTTATTAAAATTTTCGTTATATATTCAACGTAAATACATATATTGGTAAACAACTTTCAAAATTATATGTAAACAAACAACCTGAAACTACTGCTAACGTAAAGAAACCTGTTATTTATCTACCTTTAACTTTTACTGGAACTCAGTTACGATCTAAAAAAGCAATTAATTTATATTTTGTCCATTGGCTACCCTCAGCTAGATATCAAAATATATTTTACTTTACAAAATAAATTAGGAAATTTCTTTAAAATCAAAGACCCTATACCAACAAGCCTTCGGTCCAATCTGATCTATAAATGGCAGTGCAGTGGTTGTGATGCCACTTAGTATGAAAAACTACCAGATCAGCTTGGATGAGATGGTTTGAGCAACTTGGTAGGTCATTTCGTACAGGCAATTATCTTATCGATGGTTTTTCTATTTTAACCTCTGCCCAGTTTGCTACAGACCTCGACATTTTAGAAGTTTTATATTCTGTTAAGATAAAACCTTCCGTGGCTAGAAGTGTAGCTGTTACCTCACTTTTGTGTTTTTAGTCTGCATCCTGCTGGTTTGTATATCGACTTAGTATATTTACTGTTCTTTTGTACCATCCGTTTTTGTGACTTAAATTTTCATTCTGCTTTATTTTATTTTATCTACTCAATTGTTTGATGGAGAAAGTCCCGGAGAGCCGTCGGCTCCGAGAAGTGATTACGGTGTCTTTTACGAAATTTTCCCTCTCGAAATCGGGGATTTCCTTCTCGAAATGCAGTCCCTGAATTGCTGCGATGAGAGAGAGAGAGAGAGAGAGAGAGAGAGAGAGAGAGAGAGAGAGAGAGAGAGAGAGAGAGAGAGAGAGAGAGAGAGAGAAAGTACATTCTAACACAAAAATCAACCATAATTACAAATTTGAAGTTGCTATATAGATTATTCATTCTGGATTATGTGAAAAATTGGCTATATACAGAGAAACATTTATCTTCGATAATCTCTCTCTCTCTCTCTCTCTCTCTCTCTCTCTCTCTCTCTCTCCAGTCAGTTCAGGGTTATCCTTTTGGTTTATCCTTGTATCAAAGAGTCCATCAAGAAGATATAGTGTTCATGTCTTTGGCCTCTGAATGTTCAGGCGCTGTTAATTCCGGGAAATGGACAAGATTTATGGGGAACTTTATAAGGGACATTTCTCTTCAATATGAGGATTGCGGGCGAATGCAGATTTGCTGCCTGGTCATCTATTATGTAATATTTAAACTCTGTCTAGTCTGTGAGTTTGAATGCACACTGGAAATCCCGGAGGCTTCTGGAAATTCCGAAGGCTTCTGGGCTTCCACCCCTCTCCCGACCTTCCCTATCCCCTCCCCTCTCATCCCCCTCCCCTCCTCTGTCTTCTTCCCTCCCCTTCGCTCTTCCATCCCCTTCCCCTCCCCTCTTTGATATTACATTTCTTATGATCTAACTAATTTAGCCGGGAGACACTTACATTAAACGTGAAATATCTCATATATGTTACGTTTTCATCAGATATTTTAAAAGATATTAACTCCAACATAAGCTTAAGAACTATTGTAAACTATAAAATTTCATTAGAATATTGAAAAAAAATACTTTAAAGTACATTTTAGTTAAATGTCATCACATACCAAATGGCAACACCGCCTCTAGCTTTAAAAAGAGGGGAGCCATTTAACTGTTTGAAAGAATATTTTTAAATTATTTCCAGTGAATGAATGGTTTAAGTCTTCCCCCTCCCCTCCATTCATCTGGGTGAGGCAGCGAGCACCTGTATCTTCGGAACCAAATCAGGACATTTAAATCGCCCCTGGGGTTCACTGTAACGGGGCTTTTGATTAGCAGTAGTTTAAGTGCAGTCTTTATGTGTTTAAGGCGCCAAGAAAAATAGTGATTTTAGGCCGATGTGATTTCGTTATTGATATTTTCTATAACTGAAGAAGTAAAGTGTCTTCTTTCGTCTCTATGTTATTATTTTTAAGTACACTGTTGCGAAAATTGATTTGTACTTTTATTAAATATACATTTCCCGAGCAACACAGGATAGTAGATGCTGCATCAAAGTTATTTTGCCACTGTGGCGAGTACACTATATACATGTCAAACTTTTTATCGGTAGACTGTGTAAGTTGATTTCGAAAAATAATTTTTCTTTTCCCCTTTTTTTAACATTCAACTTCTGATGAGTATTGACAAAAAGCCTGTATAATATTACTTCACATCCTGTACTGTACTTGAAATAGCGTCGGGCAGAGTATGTGACTGGAATTGCGGCCACGCTCAGAAAAAATTATGTCTAGAATGCCTTACTTTAAATAACCATGGTAATCAAAACCGCACCATGTGTTACTTTCTTACTAAGGTTAATGATCAGCTATTTTAATGTATATATTTTCAATGATGCATGGCTTTCTTTATGATAATTACATTATCGTATAAACATACATAATTATACACTTTCTTCTCAATTTCTGTAGTACAAAAGTTTCATTATTAGTTCTTTGTTAATAAGAGGAAATATTAAACTAGTAACTGTAGATGTATTTCAAAATGTTTTACATATTTGGAGTTAATAATTATTTAGGAGTGCCTGCTTTTTTTTTCTTCTTAATGGCAGATGTTGCATCCTCTCTCGTAACCAGATTTAGGAGGTCAAGAGACATCCAAACGTAGTGTGGTTTTTATTTTATTATTATTTATTATTGTTTCATTAGATGAAAACTTATTCACGTGGGAAAGCCCATGGGGCCACTGACTTGAAATTCAAGTCTCCAAAATATGTTGTCTTCAATCCTTCCCACACATCAAAAACTAGATTAGATAAACACCCCCATCTAAACTTTACATCTCAAAAATTATTTCATGATAATATTGTTATTATGATCACTGGGCTTCTTGAACTCAGGAAAGAAAGCACTGATGAGCACCGAAGACAAGCTGAAGGCAATTACCTTCCGTCTCAGAACTTGTATTATATTATTATTATTATTATTAATATTATTATTGTTATTATTAGAATATTATTATTATTATTATTATATTTATAAAAGCTTTCGAACTCTTCTCTGGACTGAAGGTGAACCCAGACAATGGTTCGAAAGCTTTTATAAAGTGTTCACAAATTAGACACGAACTTATAACATTATTATTATTGTGGACCTAGAGAGTTTTTCCCAATTATTATTATTATTATTATTATTTATTATTATTATTGATTATTATTATTATTATTATTATTATTATTATTATTATTAATTATTATTATTATTATTATTATTATTATTATTATTATTTTATTTTTTTTATTTTTTTTTTTTTTGCTCTATCACAGTCCTCCAATTCGACTGTGTGGTATTTATAGTGTGGGGTTCCGGGATGCATCCTGCCCTCCTTAGGAGTCCATCACTTTTCTTAGTATGTGTGCCGTTTCTAGGATCACACTCTTCTGCATGAGTCCTGGAGCTACTACAGCCTCTAGTTTTTCTAGATTCCTTTTCAGGGATCTTGGGATCGTGCCTAGTGCTCCTATGATTATGGGTACGATTTCCACTGGCATATCCCATATCCTTCTTATTTCTATTTTCAGATCTTGATACTTATCCATTTTTTCCCTCTCTTTTTCTTCAAATCTGGTGTCCCATGGTATTGCGACATCAATGAGTGATACTTTCTTCTTGACTTTGTCAATCAACGTCACGTCTGGTCTGTTTGCACGTATCACCCTATCCGTTCTGATACCATAGTCCCAGAGGATCTTTGCGTGATCGTTTTCTATCACTCCCTCAGGTTGGTGCTCGTACCACTTATTACTGGCAAGGTAGCTGATGTTTCTTGCACAGGCTCCAGTGGAGGGCTTTTGCCACTGAATCATGCCTCTTTTTGTACAGGTTCTGTGCAAGTGCCGGGCATTCGCTTGCTATGTGGTTTATGGTTTCATTTTTCGTATTGCACTTCCTACATATGGGAGAGATGTTATTTCCATCTATCGTTCTTTGAACATATCTGGTTCTTGTGCCGCTGTTATCATTCCTTCAGTTTCTTTCTTTAGTTCTCCCCTCTGTAGCCATTGCCATGTGTCATCGCTGGCTAGTTCTTTAGTATGTCTCATGTATTGTCCGTGCATTGGTTTGTTGTGCCAGTCCTCTGTTCTGTCTGTCATTCTCCTGTCTCTGTATATTTGTGGGTCTTCGTCTACTTTTAAAAGTCCTTCTTCCCATGCACTCTTTAGCCACTCGTCTTCACTGGTTTTCAGATATTGCCCCAGTGCTCAGTTCTCGATGTTGACGCAGTCCTCTATACTTAGTAGTCCTCTCCCTCCTTCCTTTCGTGTTATGTATAGTCTGTCCGTATTTGCTCTTGGGTGTAGTGTTTTTTTTATTGTCATATGTTTCCTGGTTTTCTGATCTATGCTGCGGAGTTCTGCCTTCGTCCATTCGACTATTCCTGCGCTGTATCTGATTACTGGCACTGCCCATGTGTTTATGGCTTTTATCATATTTCCGGCGTTGAGTTTTGACTTGAGTATCGCCTTGAGTCTCTGCATATATTCTTTCCTGATCGTGTCCTTCATCTCTTGGTGTTTTATATCCCCTCCTTCCATTATTCCCAGGTATTTGTATCCTGTCTCATCTATGTGTTTGATGTTGCTCCCAACTGGTAGCTTTATCCCTTCAGTTCTCGTTACTTTGCCTTTTTATATGTTGACTAAGGCGCATTTTTCTATTCCAAATTCCATCCTAATGTTCCTAGATACAATCCTTACAGTCTGGATTAGGGTATCTATTTCCTTGATGCTCTTACCATACAGCTTGATGTCGTCCATGAACCTCAGATGGTTGATTCTGTTGCCACTTTTCTTGAGTTGGTACCCGGCATCCATGTTCTGTAGTACTTTTGTCATGGGAATCATGGCAACTACGAAGAGTAGTGGGGACAGTGAGTCGCCCTGGAAGATCCCTCTCCTGATATTAACCTCTGCTAGTCTTATTCCAGAGCTTGTAAGTATTGTATTCCAGTTGCGCATTGTATTTTTGAGGAAGCTGATGGTGTTTTCCTCTGCCCCATATATTTTCAGGCATTCTATTAGCCATGCGTGTGGTATCATGTCGAAGGCATTCTTATAGTCTATCCATGCCATGCTTCGGTTGGTTTTCCTTCTTCTACTGTTCTTCATTACCATTTTGTCTATCAGGAGCTGGTCTTGTGTTATTATTATTATTATTATTATTATTATTATTATTATTATTATTATTATTATTATTATTATTATTATTATAACCAAAAGCTTCATCATTTATACAGTATCGTACCTAATACCATTTAGTGAAATTTATTAGCTTCGTTTGAAAGACGCCATGCTGCACAACTGTATGTTTTTTCTCCTCTTGCACATTACTCGCAGGATACCTTATTCCCACGGGCACCGCCATCATCACTTCCCACTTCCTCCTCCTCCTCCTAGGTCGTGGCCCTTAAAGCTGTGCTTTCGCAGCTGCTCCATTCATTGGTCGAGTCATTTACCATCGCTGGATAAACTGATGACGCTCCATCGTTTCTTTCGCCGAAGTTTAACGGCCTCATTCATCTAAGGAGAAGCTAAACGTTTGCTGCTGGAGCCTCTGAAGCTGTCTCTCTGTGATGTGTCGTTGTGTTCTTGCTTCCTTTTGTAGGTTTGCGCGTTTTAGTTCGCTTAATATGGAGTGATGTTACCACGAAATTTCGAAATTGAATAAATGGTGTCGCAGTAGGTAGGGAATCGCTAGTTTATTTTTATTATTTTTTTTTTTCGAAGTTTTAAATAGTAGCTTCATGAAATGGAAAATTGGACGTTGAATGAGTTTTAAGGATTTTTTTTATAAATATATATATATATATATATATATTATATATATATATATATATATATATATATATATATATGTACATAATATATATATATATATATATATATATATATATATATATATATATATATATATATATATTTATATATATATAATATATAATATATATATATATATATATATATATTATATATAATATATATATATAATATATATATATATATATATATATATATATATATATAAATATATATAATATATAATATATATATATATTATAGTATATATATATATGTATATATATATATATATATGTATATATCTATAATTATAAAATATATATATATATCAATATATATATATATATATATATATTTATAAATGTATAACTGAATCACGAAAGTTAGGAACGTGATATATATAAAGATATATGCCACGATGGAAAAATAAACGAAGGAGGATCTGCGAGATCTTTCGACGTTAAACGTCCTTTACTGAGCAGAAACTGCAGTTTCTGCTCAGTAAAGACGTTTAACGTCGAAAGATCTCGCAGATCCTCCTTCGTTTATTTTTCCTTCGTGGCATATATCTTTATATATATATATTATATATAATTATATGAATATATATTTATAATTATATATATTATATATATAATAGATTATTATAAATTATCAATTTGAAAATGACAAGGACTTATTTCAGAGGAATTCAAAGAAATATATTTTAAAGAGGGCAAACAAGAGTTTATTTAATTCAGACAAAGGTAAATTTAGTGGGAATGCTGATAATAGCTTGACTTTATTATTCAAAAAAATTCAGGGTGAAAATCAGGGAGACTACATCTTAATTCGGACTAAAGATTAACGTCACTAATTGAGATCATAATGTTGACTTTAATAACTTCATGAATGAAAATGTGCTCTCACAGAGCCAAGTTGAACCAAACATTGACAATAGTTTTGACACAATCAGAAATTTGTAGGTAATCAAGTGAACAGGATTTGTGTCTAAAAATCGAATTTCACATCTTGGTGGGCATAATTAGTTTTAATTTCAATTAATTCTTCTTTAAACAAAGGTACATTGATTTTGCATACAACTGACGATTTACACACATCTCTATGACTTATTTATCTCTCGCGGGCCACTTTCAAAATCAGACGAGCCACTTTTGGCCCACGGGCAGGGGGTTGGACGGCCCTGTTATAGTGGTAACGGTTGTGAAGCTGAAACACTTGCTATATTTCCTATGATTTCCTTGCTCTTGAGTTAGCTTGTAAGGTACCTCTTTGGTCTTCATCACATGAAAAACTTTTTCTTTTTATCTCCATTTATTGATTTTTCCTTGATAACGCTTTGAGGAAGGCAGATCCATTCCTTCAATAGTTGAACACCCATGTTCCAAGAATTAATTGTGTCCCTGGTTATAACGTCTAAAGTAAGCAACAACTACCCAAACAGAAACGAGGACTTCGTGTATCCTACTTCACGATAATGTACAACAGAAAGTGAAGTTTTATAACACGGAAGACTGACGAGGAATTATCCTCAAGCAAAGTCTCTCTCAAGCACAACTTTGCCAACTTGGATACTGACAACAAAGAAAACTTTCTCCAACTAAACACACTTCCGTCTTGTCACCTGCGGGACTGACTCGTTCAGTTAACCCACTTGGAAAGACCGCAATGTAGGCGGGACGATGTTAAGATAAAATCTTATATTCTCTAAATAGGTTCTTGATCCTTATTTAGTTAATGTTGTCTCTCAATATACTGTTCAGACAAATATGGATACATTAACAATTAAATTGTCGATTGAATTATTATGAGATCTAGTAAAACATATTAAGTCAATTCATCAAACTCTAATTTTATTTCTTCACCTATTTCTTGTAAGTGTAAGTACATGAATAGTCAGTCAGTTTCAAATAAGAGAGAGAGAGAGAGAGAGAGAGAGAGAGAGAGAGAGAGAGAGAGAGAGAGAAGAGAGAGAGAGAGAGAGAGAGAGGGAGAGGAGAGTATTATTCGACATTATCGATAATGTTGAATAATACTTTAGTAGGAATGCCATGTTCATGCTCCAACAATGGAATACGCTTCTAAAAGTGTACCTTGTATGTTGTTTGGTATTGTTTGTTAGTTTTTTGTTTTTTTTACGTTTTATGATTCTCGTTACCTATAATAAAATCTAAAACGTAACAAATGAAATTTTACTATGCACTGGATCGGAATACAGCTGAGGTGTAGGTATTGAAAGTTCGACGCAGGTGATTTTGGAATTTTAAGCAATTAAAGAAGTGTCTTTGGCGGTTTGTTACTCAGCTTCAGGTTTAGCGTTTTTTTTTCTGGTATCTATCAACGAACAATATAATATATATATAAGTAGCATCCGATGATGTACAAAATCAGATCAGAAGTAAAGGGACTAAGTGTTCAAATACTGACTTTTCTCTCCTTAACAAGTGCAGTTCCTTGAAGCACATTTGAAAATAGATGAGCTCTACATAAAGGCGTTACAAAATACGAAACATAAAGAGACGTTTCCAAATCAAATACCCTATATAACAAAGCAATATGTATCGATGATAGGTGTATGAATATTTACAGTACATGCCCAGTACAATATTCTTGTCGGAGTCATATTATATTCAAGCGACAATGTTCCAGAATAAAAGGAAAAGCTTTTTAATATTCATGCTACGGAACGATATTCCCTTCCTTCAGGAATAATTCATAGTTCAGGAAATCGTCCAAGATTTAGTATGAAAGAGATTAAGCAACCTTTAGAATTGTTAGAGACCTTAGGCAATAAATAAACTAGGAAACAGCAAAGCTACATGCTCAGGAACACTAATGTTACATGATCCAACCGCCATATTGTAAGATTTGAACGTGTAACAGAAACACATTCATCAGCCTGAAGGAGAGAGAGAGAGAGAGAGAGAGAGAGAGAGAGAGAGAGGAGAGAGTTACAAGGAGTTACATGGATTAGGATGTCTCAAAGACTTATTAGTCCATCCGAGGAGAGAGAGAGAGAGAGAGAGAGAGAGAGAGAGAGAGAGAGAGAGATGGGGGTGGTGGGGTGGACAGGCGAAATAGACTGGGAGATGTGGGCAGGAGCAAGAGAGAGAGAGAGAGAGAGAGAGATGCAGAATCAGAAGAATTTGCCCTTTAGTCGTAAATTCCAAGGAAAGTTCCGATTTTCAAGACTGTAAAGAAATACAGCGTCAGGATTGCATTGGTACATACAAAATCGGACCGGGTAAGAATAAAACATTTATTGTTTTCTCAAGCATTCTGTTATTTTCCAACTTCCTATTAGTAATCCCTATCAACAGCTTCAGATTAAGATTTCTCGTTCATTAACAGCCATATGGTATTGATACGAACTAAACAGCATGCGAACCGCATAGCTTGAATAAATCTATGTGAATTAGTAAAAGTTAAAGCTTGATGAATATGCTATTTTCTTACGGAATTGAGAAAAGAAATTGTACCATAAATATATTGTACATTGAATATATCGAAGGTCGCGATCAACGGTTCACACTCACCGTCCGCCCTAGGCACCCCCCCCCCCCCTCTCTCTCTCTCTCTCTCTCTCTGGTTGCCACTAGTGTCCTTCCAGTGATAGTCAAAGTAATTTCGTGGCACAATTTCCCAGCTTCGTAAAAAAGAAGTATACGACTCATAACTGCCTGAGGAAGAAGATGTCTGGACTCCCCATTAGTGGAACTGGTCCCTTGAGTACAAAGGAAATTTTCGACACACGACTGCCATAAAAGCAAAGTGGTCTAATCTTACAGGCTTCTAAGATCACCGAGACAGTAGCTCTGCATTTATGAGGGAGGATCTCGACTTAATTGATAGTCAGTTTATTAACACATTTTGTCAGTTTTTATACATACAGATACTTTAGTAATCATCAGAACACATGTAAAGGATAAATTCAATCATTTATGATATATGCTTTCCCGACTACTATTATTATTAATAATAGTTTGTTTTAGTTTAGTTTAGTTTTTATTTATCCATCTTATAAAATAATAATAATAATAATAATAATAATAATAATAATAATAATAATAATAATAATAATAATAATAATAATAATAATTTTTTTTTAAATTATGATTTTTTTTTTTTACATTTTGGTGAAAACAAACACGCCGTTAACTGAAAATGACGCTTAGTGGGGTATTAAATCGTGCTGAATAATATTTGGGTTAGAGAGCAAACTCCATAGAAAAGTGACGCAGACTGCAGCAAAAGGGCTTCAAAAGTAATTAGGTTTTAGAATGTCATCATTATGCAGCTCTTAATTTTCAAGATAAATAAATATTAGTATATTTTAGGTTGCAGATTTTTTTTTTTTTTTTTTTTTTTTTTTTTTACAAAATATGTGACTGCCTCTACTGATTTTGTCTTCTTATATCTTCCTTTCATTTGTGACATTAATCCTCCGACTTTTTGTTATCACTTCCCTGCTGATACGCCACTCTAAATTCCGTTTTTAAATCCAGTTCAGTCGTCTTGATTACTTTTCTCTTTAATTAGAACTACGGCCCTACGCACCTCATTCATTGACTAGATAATGATCAAATGTACCCAGGGACGTGACACCCTTTTCGCACCGTTTCAGCAAACTGCTCTTTCGTCTACTGCGCGTTTTAACACATTCTAACTAATTTCATTAACACTGCCCACTTACTGGGAATTTTATAAGTCCTATATAAAACTATATATATATATATATATATATATATATATATATATATATATAATATATGAAGTATGTATTTATACAATTTTTTTATGATATACTCTGTGAGTATACATTTGATTCCATGTGCGAAAGTAATTATACATTACATTGGCGCAGGGAGTTTGTATCTATATCAACTGTAAGAAACCCTACAAAAATTAGTATCATTTACTCATTCTTATCTGTTGTGTTTCGCGTAAAATCGTAAAATAAACTCTTGTGGCCGCACCATTCGTCTCTCATTACAGCGTCAAAAGAATATTATGTATCACCAAATTATAATATAAATGAGTATTACGGTGACACTGTGAAAGGTATTATGCCCCGCAATCCGCTGAGTGTGGCGTGAAACCTGCCCAGAATGGAAATCCGGAGTTCGAGCATAAACTGGTGGATACGCCCTCACCCGCTATAAATCCCCCAGTAACGGCATACAATTTGGAGATGCATGCTGGAATGCATTTATGAATTTTCTTAGGATTGTATTTTTTTTTTTTTTTTTTTTTTTTTTTGGGGGGGGGGCCTTCTTGGATATGTGGGGACACGATTATCGCTGGAATTTGTTGAACGAGTCGAATTATATGAGAATTTTTCTTTTGATTATGATATTCCGAACGATATTCATCTGCGTTGACTTTTTCCTTCTTTCAGAACGCTATGACCTTGAAATCAGGCCTCTTTCGTCATTATTAGGGTCGAATAATGAGAGAATCGTAAAATACTATCCGACGAATAATAGTAATGACGGAGAAACAATTGCATAGTTATATATATGTACATATATTTAAAGGTTTATCTATAAATATTTTGTATAACAATATACGAACTGGGTTGGTTTCTTCTCCAGTAATAATAATAATAAATAATAAAATAATAATAATAATAATAATTAATAAATAATAATAATAAATAATAATAATAAATAATTAATAATTAAATAATTAATAATAATAAAATATATATAATATAATAATCTATGTATCTGCCAACTGTTATTACAATCAGTAAACTTTATCGAAAATAGTATAACCATATCCGAAATTTTAGAATAAATCTGCAAGGATAATTTAGCTGAACTGGATTCAGAAACAAATTTGTAAACGCAAAAACATTAACGCGGGTCTTATATTTAGGCAGAACTCTCCTGCGAAGTCTTAAACTGAAAGGGGAACAGAACAGGATCCTAATAACAATAAACTCTCTGGTTTTATGGCGATAGCGTAGCTGAGATCGAGGCAGCATCTTTGTTCAATTGATTTCTTGGGAGATGAAAGGAGCATCGTCATGCACCTCTTGAAGCGCGGAGGGACAGTGACTGCGAACACTACAGTGCAGTTCACGTATAACTTTTCGATTTGTACTGGTTAATATTCGGTGTCTCAAGATGTGAGGCTGATGAAAATTTCGACGATTTCCGACGCAGTGAAATCGTTTGGAAAATGTTCCTCTTTGAGAGCTGTTTTGCCACTAAAAATGTGTTGCTGGTTTGGTGAAAGGTAATGAGACAGACAGACAGAAAACATGCTATTCTATTATAAATGACAAAGAAGATTGAAATAATACTTAGCCATGCAAAGTGGCTTGCATGAAAAGTAGTTACAAGACTAGACGATACGGGAAAATTTTATATATATATGTGTGTGTGTGTGTGTGTGTGTGTGTGTTTGTGTGTGCGTGTGTCACTTATTTGACCTCTCTCTCTCTCTCTCTCTCTCTCTCTCTCTCTCACTCACTAGTGCAGCGACGAATTAACATTTCATAACAACTGAAATTCATTTCTTATATATATATATATATATATATATATATATATATATATATATATATATATATATATATATATATATATATATATATACATATATGTACATTATATATATTATCGTTTTCAATATAAATATTTGTTAAATAAATTTCCTTAATGGAAATGTCATAAAAATATAAAGTAACTTACATAAATTACTTTCAATTATTATGAAATGTTAAATCTTTTCACCTATGAGAGAGAGAGAGAGAGAGAGAAAATATAGAGCAAATAAGTGACAGAGGACATTGATATGGCCAGCATGGCCGATTTAATGTTGCCATAAATGCAAAATGACTAACTTTAGAATTGAAATGCAAAATCATTACATTAAATGAAAAAGTCTTTTGTAGTAAATGTTACGCTCTCTCTCTCTCTCTCTCTCTCTCTCTCTCTCTCTCGCTCGTCTCTCTCATTCTCTCTCCTCTCTCTCTCTCTCTCTCTCTCTCTCTCCAATCTAAATAAGCGTGTCTGAGCACCGACAAAATTACCCCGAAAGACTACATATGTCTCCTGGAAAACCCGGTGTCACACTTGCGATATAATGAGGTATATTTTATGCTG
The DNA here is from genome assembly GCF_015104395.2 of Macrobrachium nipponense. Classification (NCBI taxonomy): domain Eukaryota; kingdom Metazoa; phylum Arthropoda; class Malacostraca; order Decapoda; family Palaemonidae; genus Macrobrachium; species Macrobrachium nipponense. The sequence continues at coordinate 149,495,587 of NC_087201.1, read as the reverse complement.
AAACTTTCGGACTCTTGAATATGGATGAAGGTGTTCCCGGAATCTCTCGCTGCGCTGTTCCATCCCCTTTTTTATGGACACCCGAAATTCCCCCAACTACTGTTGCAATCATTATATGTTTTTTGTTTGATGAGGTATTGCAAATTGAACCCCATATCCCTATGAATAAAAAAAGAAAATATATATTCCATTGATGCGTTCCCGAATTCAAACTTTCTGGAATAATACAAGGGAAGGGCGTCGTTCATTTCTGCATCTCAGAACTAAGGTTCATTGAGTCAGAATTTCTCGAAATATCTAAGGATTAATCCGTGGAACTAATAAAATTATGTCGGTGAATATTTAAGTTAGTAATTTGTGCTGTACTGTAAAATAGTATAATTTCATTGAGCGGGAGGTGAGTTTGTAGGAGGATAACCTATTTGTGAAGACTCTACTACGCAAATTCTTCTTCTGTAGTTGGTCACATGCATATGAAGCAGATAAAATATATTAGAAAAATAACCATTCTTTTACAGGGGTATTGTTGAGAGAAAATGGAAACTGGAACATAAGATCTGTTGCGCTTTGCAAACACCGCCGCAACAATGGAGCCTCAGATGCTGTGCATTCATTCCTGACAAGAACTTTGATTTCGATTGCATCACTGCATTGTCTGGGTACGAGGAAACGTTCAAGACTGCTGGATTGATGGAATTGAGTTGCTCTGAATAAGAAATCAGGCAAAAAGGAAATGGAGAGAGGGAGACGGATTTGCTCATAGAGGGCGCTGATGGAGAGGAAAATTTACGCATACAGAAATCTGAGAAACGAATTGATTACTGCTGTTCCTTTTTTTATCGTCCTGTTATTTCTAACCTACGTCAGTCATACGCAGTTTTAATTGTCTGTCTCCATGAATTATGATTATTTTCACTTATTTCTTTCCTCTGAAATAAAAAGTATCTTTCTTAGTGAAATTCGATTATAACTTACTAGTAAAAGAATTTTGCCTTATAGAGATTGTATTTGTGGTCCATTGAGTAATAAGTTTAAGTCGGAAATTTGTAATTATGACGAGTACTCTTCGCAGGATTTTTTTTACTCTATTTACCGTGCCATTCACAAATCAAGAAACAGGTTTCATTCTGACTATTTTTCCTCGTTATTTTTAGGTAGTTAACCAATAAACTCAACTGACTAAGCACCGCAGCAATGTTATTTGGTTCATGTGAAACGTAGTATTGCTCTTCATTTTAATTAGAATTGGGAAATTCGGAGACCGAGAGTTAGCTGTTTTCAATGAGTATTTTGTATTTGTTTTTCAGTATCTTCAATGGACGTAAGGAAAAGTGTGACATTAAAATTGGTCATTCCACGGAGAAAACGATTGAAAAAATCTTCCTTTATTTTGACTTACTGAAACATTGACCAGATAAGGATGGAAGATAAGTTTTCGCGTTTGTGAGTACTTCAGTTTGTTTCTTGACTGGTTTCGTTTATCGGCGTTAGGGTAGCTACACTGCATCTGTAATTGACGAAAGGGAAATACTGAAATGACGTAATACTTTTAAAGGTAGGTTCAGGTCCTCGCTTGTTTTCAGTGGTTAATTTACAATAATAATAATAATAATAATAATAATAATAATAATAATAAAGATAAAAATCATTCCCTATTTGACAGAAGAAGCGAAGTTATTTACTGTTGCCTTTTCTCTTTAAATAAATCATAATCGTTCTTGGCCTCCCTAATTAACAATTTAAGAATGGGGTTTTTTGTTTGTTTGTTTTTAGTTCGGGTAATCATATATAAGTTCCGCGGTGATATGTCTCAAGGTCTCCCAATGAAAAATGTCGGAAAGCTTTGAAAGAATCAGCCAAGTTGTGATGACACCCCATTTGATAAGAGTCACTATATAGCACTTGGATAAATGCGACCTCTTTCGTGCTATCAAAAAGTTTCTGGGGCGATATTTCGTCGCGAGTGAGTTTGAGACTATGCGAGTTGCTTCATAATAACGGAATTTTGATGAATTTTCGGAAAAAAATAGTTTTGGTAAAACTTAGATGTCATTTGTATATTATATTTTTAGTCCCTGATTTCAAATGTTTGTTTTTTATGTCTTCTTCGTTTGCATTAAAATTTTCACCCTTGATTTCAAAGCAAAATAATATTGGTTATTCTGTTTGTTTTTATGACGAAATTTCACTGAACTGAAGCTGAGGATTATTATTATTCTTTTTTTAACTCACAGTTATTTGTGGTGTGTTGATGAATCCCCCACCCACCCTCACCTTGTCACCATTACTCTGAAGTACTCATATTATAGTGAATTATTTTGCTTTGATTTTGTTTGTCAGTTTTCCCAAATGATTTTAGCCTTTCCCTCTTCAGAAGGTAAGGATGATGACTCACTTATGTCATTTATCCTCGGTTAGCAATAGGAAATCTAAGATAATGTTAAAAATTAGATAATACAAGAAATGTTAACAAAATCACTTGCAAAACTGATAAACTGGTTGAAACGCGAGCAGAGACTTGTAATTATTCGATTATATTTTTGTGAAATACAGTTCGAGGCATAATAAGAATAAGAAAAAAATTCAAGACTCTTGATTAGAGATAAGAATCTTTCCTGGATAGTGACCCCCACTACTTTTAGCCCGTCATGTACCAACGCCATCTTGAATTGATTGTACCCACCTTCGCGGCGTGTTTAGTAGAAGTCCGCTGGGGATTATCCTAAAAGCATAAATAAAAGACAGTGAATATCATAAAGATAATGACCCCCGAAAAAACATTAGTTCCAGATAACGTCCCACGAAAAGCCTTGGGCATCACTATCTAGGAACAATCCTAAAATGATGAAGGAAAGTCCATCAAAAATCTAATAAAACAAAAAATACAGCGCGTCAGATGTTAACAAGACGGGAGTCGGCCGTATTTTTTACATTGCCATTTTTTTTTCCGTATAAGGGTTTTTCCCTCTTCCCTTCCCTAATATGCATTTGACCCCCATTTCTCTCATCTAGGCCACTGACGCCTGTCATCTTGAACTTACGAAATTGCTTACATAAGGACCTCCTTGTTTTCTTTTTGCCCGAGAGAAAAGTATGTTGTCATAATCCATTAAGATATATGTTCTTTCAGTAAAATAAAGCTAAAAACCATGAGAGGTTAGCAGGCTGTTAAGTTACACGCTTCGACAAATATTCCAGCTTAAACAACAATAACCACAGCCAGCCACAGTAATTATCGCCACGCTAATTCGAAATGTCCAGGATACCGATTCACATCTCATATATACGCTGCCAATTACCATTAAAATAATAGCTATTTTCTATTCGAAAGAAATGTTATTTTCCAAGTCATATATGTTAAATACTTTTGCCTATTAGCAATCTTTTATTTATTCCTGCAAAAAACTATTTTGTAACATCCATTAAAGTGCTCGTGCCTTTTACATTTTACTTTTTTGGTTTACACAAGAATGTGTATTTTCTGTTACACAAAGAAACAAATTTAGATTTTACTTATTTGGTTTACACGGAAAATGTGTATTTTCTATTACACAAAGAAACAATCGTACACGCTTGCATGTATGTATGTATGTATGTGTGCTGTAGTATATGTGCAGTACCTCCCATTATGCATTTACTATTACATGAATTTAGATTTCTGATGTTGATCAGCATAGTGTATACCGGTACCTCAAAATTAATAAGAGCGACGATCAAAAGAGTAAACTCTTAAGTATACAATCATCAAACACTCCTTGTCAGGAAGCGAGATCAGATTGATATCAAAATAACTGTGAAATGGTTATACCCATTCCAACCTATTCCGAGCAAAACGTCAGAGGTACTCACGTAAAAGAGAGTACAGGAAAAGAAGCTGCGTTGGCCACGATAATTATTACATTTTTCAAGGATAGCAGACTCCGTAACCATAACGAGGGGATAAGACTGGAGCATGAGAGCAATAATTGTTCCCGGAACAGTAAAAAGATAAATAAATAGTAACTGTCCCTCTTAAAGGGAGCAAAAAGAAAATAAAATCTTGACAAAGGCTGAATAGATATGACTGTGGAAATACCAGAGTAAAGATTATTATCATAACAAAATGCTAGATTAAGTAAGAAAGGATTAGATAACAATATTGATATTGGAGAAAAGTTTGTAACTAAAAGTAACATTTTCGCACAAAGAAGTTCGGATGTTTTCGCCGCTCCGCTTCCATGAACCTAAATTGCTAAAAACTTCCTGGTATGTGTACGCTTTATCTTGAGTAGGTTACTAATGTGTTTCTGTTATCAATCTTAAACTATTAGTGAAATTATACATTCTCAGAATCTTAGCAGGATAAAAAAAAAACTCTCACTTTTATTCCTAAAGCTGGGGTACTGGATGTTCACCATAGCTGCCATGTGTTTTTGTCTTGTACTTTGTAAGTATGTCTCTATTGTGTTAAGGAACTTATGTTAACACTTCTAATAGCTTGAAGTGTATGGAATTCGGATTCAAATATGACTGAAAGCCATATTTAAGTCCAGATAGCTGCCAGACAGTTCGTTTGGGTAGCATGAAATAATTTTCTTTTCCTTAAATTAAGTCTAAGGCGTCAATAAATTTGCATTTTTGTTAATAGACCTGAAAGCCTAACGATCCTGACTTCAATTAGTTTTTGCCTAAATTTCTAACTGGAAATTTCAGAACTTGCTGATGCATATAAACCATGAAAATATGAAATCAAATAAATACATACAATCTGAAGTTATTTAGACAGAAAACCATAACTATGAAACTTTATCACTTGAAGTATTCTTTTCTCAAGACTTACACCAGACACTGAACCTGTTCCGGTTAAGTGCTAGGCGCCGTTCCAATACGCTCGACTACAAACGGCTCGAGACTCTGAGGGTATAGGATGGAAAATCTAGCAATGGATTATTAATTCACGTGGCAACTGTACTCGACCTCTGGGGCGGGCCTGGAGGAGTCATGAATACAGACTCTAATAGCCTACCATTGATTTTCGATTTCACAGAGTCCTCACTCAGCCCGGAGAATTTTCATGGAAAGGTGAATTGTTCCAGGAAGAGGCCTTTGTTTTCTTGATAGAAAAGATCAGTACGTGGTGTGTCTAAAATTAGCTATTATCATTTCATAATGAAAAGGGTATGCAGTATTTGGAATGTAACCATTTTATTCCAATTAGCTGCCTAACCTGTTTTCGTGGGCAGTGGGATAAGGTAAATACCTGAGTTTAAGTTTGCAGTCCAAAATATTTTGGAACGTGTATGAAATAAAGAATCTCTTATGGGATGATCTTACAGTACTATCGAAATCTATCTAACAATATCTGTTCATCCAATGCCATATGATAAACATCAAAGTAATAATAACATTTAGAGTAATTCTGATTCATCTCTCCTGTTATCAATGTGATTTGTTTAACTTTTTTTATAACTAATTATAATAGAATTGTATGTCGACAACTCGATTTTGAAATCTACTGTTTCAGAGCTATATAATTTGCTAGTATATATTTAGAAACATGGTTCTAATCGAAGCTTCGACGCACACCTGTTACTTTCGCTAAATTGTTTTCATTATTGCTGGTCTCCCTGCCATGATTCTGCACCCGCCCATGTTTTATATGCCATCTCGAAATTTTCAACTTCTTGTGCATGAAAGTTTTCAAAATCCTCATCCACTATCTAAACGTCGCAAACTCTATGGTCACCTGTTTCGATCACTTCTTTCCCTCTATTTATGGGCTTCCTCTTGTCTCATATACGCCCAATGACGAGTGCCCTTGTTAGCACAGGCCTCTTTCAAGTGAAGTTGTACGCGCAAGAAAAAACGTAAATTTGTTTATTAGCACAAAAGTCAGAAAAGTTTAGCAAATTAAGTATAAATTACTCACTCTACTTTGGATGGATTATGTAAGAAACGTTAAATCTTTAATAATCATTGTAGGGAAATGAATCGTGTTTGCTGCTGAATTATGGAAACCAATAACGTATCATCAGGTGATTACCGATTATATAAACAGCCTCATAAGCGAGAGACAGACAAACAGACTGACAGAGGAGAGGAGAAACGATGGGAAAAAAATTGTAGTTTAGTAATAACAAATACATAAGTATATTAAATGGTAGTTTTTATTAAAGCTAGTTGAGTTATCACTTAATCTTTTGCATAAAATAACACTTACAAAACACTTTTATATACAAAGGTTTGGGCCTGAAAAGTAATTTTGTCTCCTTTCATTAAAAGAAATACTTATTTCTATTTGTTTAAACCGTTAACATTATAATTTCTTCATTTATCTGCAAGTGTGGCAAGGTGTAAGTTTAAATTATTTACATTGGACATAAGAATTGTAGGATACACATTTTAAACCAATAGCCTCAACATATATGGCATTTAGATATTACACTTTATCTATGAATTATTTCTGAACGTATTTCCTGTCGCTGAAATGAATTTGGGATCTTGTCAGCCTTCGCTAACAAATAAGGAAAACTTTTTATAGAATGAAATTCCCTGGGGTTATATCGTGTCTTCGTTCAGTAAAGGAAGGTGTGTATCCGCAAGAGAAAACCTGAGTGATATTACTGAATGGAGAAACAGAATGGGAAACATGTAAAAAATCTTGAAGAAAGGAGTACAGATGATAAAAAAATATATATATTTGACATTTTCAGTAGTGACGAGACGTATAATTTAATCGGAATTCCGATGAAATGCCACTGATATTAAAAAACTGTTTTCAGGTAACCTTTGAGCCATAAGGAAAAGTAAGTGTGTGTGGGTATGAGAGAGAGAGAGAGAGAGAGAGAGAGAGAGAGAGAGAGAGAGAGAGAGAGACGGAGGTACTAATAATAGCTTTAAAAAAAAGATAAATTTTATGCATATTACTACTTTTTTATAAAAAGCTCTACCGCCCAAAGTGACGAAGTCTGAGCCACGATGAGAGGAATATCATCCTGTGGTTTGAGACTATTTGCCTTCCCTTTCCCTCCCTTAATTAACCATTCGGTTTTCATCCACTGTGGTTGTAGGCCATTACCTCCCAAGCCTTTGGACGCCCAAAATAGACAGAAAGTGAAAAGGTGGAAGGGGTCTGGAACACTCTCAGGGCTTCCTGCATTTCAAACACGGGTCCCGGTCCCAACTTCCTCTGAGATAAACTGTGATGAAAGTGGAACAGAAAAGGGAGCTCTTTCATAATACCATAACGTTTGTTAGACAGCTGCATGAAGTTTGCTGACACTGTGCCTAATTTGTAATCAGAACATTAAAAGTAAGTATTGTCAATGATTTAAGAAACAGTACAGATCCTAGCAAAACAAGTTACAAAAGCTTTCTCTCTCTCTCTCTCTCTCTCTCTCTCTCTCTCTCTCTCTCCCCTCTCTCAATCTCTCGCGATCGTCGTCTCCTCGTATCTCTCCACCACCCTAATTCTCCTCTCTCTCTCGTCTCTCTCTCTCTCTCTCTCTCTCTCTCTCTTCCCTCCCGAGGAGAATAAAGATCTTCACAAACGGAAAATGGACAATACTGCATTAAAATATACAATAATTCTCAATTATTCTTTGCTTTTATTTTACAACTCTATAAAAATAGTTTTCAGTTTTAAGTCCCTCAAAACATCCTTCTATTGCAGCTTCCTCCTCCTCCTCCTCCTCCTCCTCCTCCTCCTCCATCTCCTCCTCCTCCTCCTCCTCCTCTTCTTCTTCTTTCTCCTCCTCCTCCTCCTTTGGTAGGAAAGCAATGTGGGAGATAACAGACGAATAACTCGGATAAATTAAACAATGAAATAAACAATAACCTCGCCGGTGAAGAAAAGTTTAAAGCCCTTTTCTGAACGATATCTGAAGGGTTCGAGGATCTAAAAACCAAGAGACTGTTGATGAACAAAAGGAAATTTGTAACCCAACTAATCTCGAATGTCAAAGCATGTCCCCTGATATCATTGAAAAGATAGTAGAATTTTTTTTGCAAAATTTAGTTACCAGATTTTTTATGACCAAAATATTTGAGGAAGTATGAAATAGCCCGGGATAGATTTTAAATATGCTATTATCAAGTGATTATATGAAATGAGCAGGAGTTCACCGCAGGAGAATAATTATGATTATTATTATATAAGTGATGATCCCACCTGCTCTTTTAAAGTATTTCGTTCACTTGGTACTTCGGAAACCGTTCTTTATTTGAGCTTTTTCCTTACGGTGGTTTGCCAATGAAGGTTTCCCAAAGACCACATTGCTGTGCTTATTATAACTTCCAGTGATTCTCGGATACTTCATATAGACATTGAAGAGAGTAATTGGATACGGTATTCAGAAAAAAATTTGTTCGTTCTTTCCAGTAAATAGAGAATATGTTTCTGTCGTAGGGGCCGTAAGGATGTTACTATACTAACAATAATAACAGAGATATACGGAGACAATTTTTTTTTTTTTTGGTGATATGAAACCTACAGGCTTCTTGTACTCAAATCACAAGCTGGTTAATGTTGAAGACGCGCACTGAGTACTGGAGAAGATTAACGCGAGCTCAGATGTATATATGGCATTCTGCAGATACGTCCAGTTATAATTTGTTCTCATATGGAAACATTTTCTCAGTACGTCTTTAAACGTACCACTGACTATTGTTCACCTATGTCAGAGAGTACCTATTTAAACCTCAATGCAACCCTTAACCCCAACAATAATTGCGATCCTGGCAATAAAAGAAGACACACTTCCTTGTAAAGGCAAAATAAATCAGAACAAGCAAAGGAGAATATTAATCGAAATAATGGTAATCTCATAACTTATGTTTGTAACCAAATAAATGAAAAAGATTCACGTTAAACATACATGACCACTATTAAATACACATTGGCCATAACCAAATCCGAGATATTGCAATGTTCCTTTTAATTACCCTAACGCTGAGAACTGCCTGGCATGGAGGACACTTAATGGAGTCCGCTCAGTAGGATTGTGGCTGTGGCAATATACTCTCTCTCTCTCTCTCTCTCTCTCTCTCTCTCTCTCTCTCTCTCTCTCTCTCTCTCTCTCTCTCTCTCTCTCTCTCTCTTAAAGGATTCCAATTATTCAATAGGTTTGCAAGTATCACATCTCTCTCTCTCTCTCTCTCTCTCTCTCTCTCTCTCTCTTTCTCTTTCTCTTTCTCTCTCTCTCTCTCTCTCTTAATTGAATCTGATCATTCAATTCGTTTGTGGGTACCACCGTCGTATATTCTCTCTCTCTCTCTCTCTCTTCTCTCTCTCTCTCTCTCTCTCTCTCTCTCGTTTCTCTTTTTTATTCAATTCGTTTGTAGGTACCACCATCGAATATGATTCTCTCTCTCTCTCTCTCTCTCTCTCTCTCTCTCTCTCTCTCTCTTTTATTGGAATCTGATCATTCAGTTCGTTTGTGGGTACCATCGTCGTATATGCTCTCTCTCTCTCTCTCTCTCTCTCTCTCTCTCTCTCTCTCTCTCTCTCTCTCTGACAAACACCCCTCCCTGCGTCATGCTTTAGCGGGGAATTCCTGAACATAGTCGCTGGCTGAAATCAAGGCAGGCTATGAGACTAATCACTTCATTGGCCTCGAAAACCGGAAATTGGAACAGGAAACACTGCCACAGTTCTGAGAAGAGGTTCCTTCATAAATGATGATGATAACCAGTTATGTCCTAACAGGTTTTCGGTGTTAGGAATTAACCGTTCGTTCCAAAGTAGTTGAAATTGCCTCCTAGCTTTTAATTGAACATGATCGTTTGTTACCTGATGTCTCTTCCTGTGCGAATCCATTGTCTATTCGGCAACATTTTGTTGGAAAGCCTCAGGGTGAAACGAGAGAGAGAGAGAGAGAGAGAGAGAGAGAGAGAGAGAGAGAGAGAGAGAGAGAGAGAGAGAGAGTAAAATCGTATTTACATTGTGACCGGAGATAATAAGTGAAAGTCCACAGTTGTGTATATGAGGAAAAACTGTATTTGAATCAATGCAAGTTAAAATGATATATATAAAGGTTTTTTTTGCATGTATTATTTCGCAATGTAGTTTTACTTATATATAATTGAGGATTCTCTAGTGTAAAATTTGATTGCCCAAGGACTTTCATCACACCTTTGATTGATGCTCTTGTTGCGGACAAGGTCATAAGTTATAGAGATAATTACACCCATTAAAAACTGTCGGTGCGTGAAATCTCTGTGGCCACTAAAACTGGTCCTATTTATTATCGTCTTACTTCCTCCTTATCCTTATTTTCTCAAAGGCGTTTGAGAGTTTTATGTGGCAAGCCTTGATATATCTGTAGTGTGGAATATTTCTTAAGGACCAGTTCTCTCTATAGGTTTTTTTTTTTTTTTTGCTTTCTTCGTTCTTCATTACCTTGCTGATATATCATATTATTGCACAAGTACAGCTGAGCCATATCTTGTTTTTTCCCATCTTGAATAGGGTTATATGTTACTTCAGCCCTAATATTTTGAGGTAACCTGTCCTCGTGTACATGTTACAATAATTTGTCATCTCTTCAGTTCCTCTTAGGTATAGAAATGATAATTTGTAATTTTTTTCAATCCACTTGTGTTACAGAACTTGAATTTCAGCTATACTGTAACAGACTGGGGACGTCTTCCTGAAAACGCTTGTCATTTTATTATAAATACAAACAAAAACTGTACATTCGATATATTTTGTGTAGTGAAAGGTTGCCGAAGATGTATGACCAAAATCTTACCTATGCAAGTATATATATATATATATATATATATATATATATATATATATATATATATATATATATATATATATATATATATACACATGTGTGTGTGTATTTATATATGTAAGTGTTACATTTAAAATATATATTCCATATATAAATAAGCCGATGACCCAAGGGGTCACTGATGAGATAGCAAGGAGTGTGATAGGGACTGATAAAAGAATGCAAGCTAAGCCTTGGCGTGCTGTATCAGCGCCCTGGTTTGCATTTGCCTGTGGTAATCAAATCCATTGTTGTGTAAACAGGTCACAGTGCTTTTGTTTGGGAACATATTGACCTATAACCCGCAGACGTCTACGTGACTTCCTTTCAAATGTTCGTCTGTCTGTTTGTTAGTATGCTGAGCTAAGCTTTGCTCTCCTATGATTTTGTAAATGCATTGTAACTCTGAACTCTACTTCCTCTCTTAGAATCAAGTTCTCTTAACCGCTTTCTTGCCTCTACTCAAGAGATGTAGTTTTTACAAATATATTGTTAAGTTTATCATCATGAGTTTGAAACATCTTCGCCTTTATACCCAAAGAAGATACTGACTTAAAAATTATCGTCGCAATCTCCGACGAGGATGGGAAGTATACAAAACAGATAAGTGCGTATAACAATCGCATGTCTTAACAAACCCACAGGGGGCCTTGTTATACAAAGGCCCAGCCCTACATTGGTGGCAGCGAATAACCAATAGAAGAAAGAAGATGATCCCATACCATCCGAAGAATAACGAATCTTAGAAAATGTAACATATCAGAAGTCAATGAAGGCAAGAGATTCTTCAAGCAACTTAGTGGCTCTATGGCAACACAAGCATCCTACGTACAGTAAGAGATGTCCTTCATTGAGAGGCATTCAAGAGGTTGTATCATCGTTTATTGTGCGTCTTCAAAATTACATATCTTCAATAAACAAACCAGACGTGTCTGCAGCATCGGAACATCATGGACCAAGCAAGAGGAAACGAATCATTCAACAAACAAACAATGCACGGTCGGAACGTAAGCTGAGAACAGGGTCATCCACCAAACAGAGGAGGACCAAGGCCGTGTTATCATCGAAACACTGTGACTTCCCACTAAAATCAAGCTAAGTACAATTTTTTTTTATTCATTTGGTGTAACTTTGAGTGTTTTCCTTGCAGGTCGAATTTCGTTGTTCATGTGGCTGAAGTTACGTGACATTCTTAATCTTACTTTTTTACAGAAATTATCTATATCATTGGGACTTACCTCCTGCGAGTTTTTATCTTTGAGTATCTGTCAACTTTATTTTTTCCAGAAGTTCTCCTGAAATATCATAATCATATATTCTGTGGTAATCTTATCATTTTGGGGACTATTAATTCTGTACGTAACAAATCATATTTGAATTTGCGTTTACGCAGTGGCATTTGTATTTATACAGACACATTGATAGGGTCGTTAGGCACTATAGTGATAAGAAAACACACAAAAACAAGTGGAACACCTGTACACTGAATAAATTAGAGGTAACATTATTTTGGGTCAGGACAATAATTGCTCCTTTGCAAGGTCCCGATGGCAGTTTTAGCCTTGAGTTTTTTTTATTTAAATGCTTAAAAATCTAATCTCTATAACTCAACTTAACTTTAAAAAATATGGCTGGATTGCAAGGAATAACATGTCTGAACAAAATTTCATTAGGGTAACATACGTAACATTCATAATAGTTATGTTACAAGAATCCTTGGTACGGTGTTTTGGTGGGGAGCTATTTCCCAACAGCAAGGAAATAGATTTAGAAAAACAAATTAAGAAACATATGTCTAAATGCACTGACCTGGATCCCTCACTATTTCAAATCTTAGCAAAGAATGGAAGTAAACCACAGCAAGTACATATCGTTAATAATAACGCAGAACGGATAACTTGTTTTAATAGTAATCGTTCAATTCATAATAGTTCAAGTCATTCTTACGTTCGTTGCTTTTCACGTAACCAACAGCAACATAATGCTAAAAACACACAAAACTTTGCCAATGATAATAAGGAGAAGAATCCTCATTATTATAAAAAGAAACAGGTAAACAGTAAGTTTGCTAAAAATCAGAAACAAACAAATCGAGCTTGTGGAAACTCGGTTACTGTGCCATATAGCAAAACAGTCAGTCAGTCATAATTTTCTGAGTGTTGAAAGCAAGGCAAATTCTACGTAAGCGAATCCAGTTGAGGGGGGAGAGCGATGTTGGGTCATTCATCCTAACACAATTTTGAATTAAAAGGAATTTTCCTATGAATCATACAACCGTATCAAGTAAATCAGAGCAGGTTCCCGTAATTTTAATACAATAAGCTATTATAAGTAGCGGTGGATTACGCCCGACTTTACGTGCTATAAAATTAGAATATCAGCCATTTACATTGTTTTTTATTCCGTTAGTCTACATAATATCCTGTATTTACGGACTCACCTTTTGTTGTTTCGAACTTCCCTATTGAGAAGTCCGGAGTACGGCTTTCAATAATTGGCAATAACGAGTCAAGTGTCGTAGGCGTAACTAAGATTTAGTACATGGCGGGTAAGCGCATGCTTACAGATACCTTTATAGTTACAAAAAACATTGATCTGTATCTAGTGTAATTGTAGGATATCCATCTATGGGTACACAAAACATTATCTTACCTTCTGCCAAATAAGGCGTGTTTATCAAAGGACAAAAAAGAGACAGTTAATCAAATAATAAATTATATAGAGGAACCAATCACTTGTCTCATAAATTGTGACATTGTTCAAGCAACCCAACAGAATTCTCCTACACCCACAGTTGCAGTTTGCACACAAAATCTTGAGACGCATGCACCCTCGAATATCTTAGTGCGTGTAAAAAGACTGCTGGGATCTGAAATTTAATCCTTCCCGACACTCTGAAATATAATGGATTTCCGCGAACAAAGCACTATACACTGTTGACTCACAGCAACAAGTTAATATTGAAGTCTGTAACTATTTGAATACAAATCTAGTAATCCACAAAACCTATATATATATATTGTAGATATGGAAGTTATAAACATCGCATTTTTACTGTTGCTAAATTTAATCACACTCAACCAGTAGCCGACGAATCCCTCTTATACTCTATCTAAAGTAAAATCAGTAAAGTCATTCAAGCAGAGAAGATTCAGCAGAATTTTTTTTTTATCTTTTATCCAAATATCATGATGTCTTCTCCACTAGCGAGTGATCTCTGGCGAAAACAGATGTCACTGAACGCCAAATACGGTTAAAGGGTAAACATAAAGCTATATACGTACCTTCGTATAGACTCCCAATGAAATTTCAAAATGAGATAAATGACGAAGTTGAAAAAATTTTAGTAATTGGAGTCATTAGGATATCAAATATCCCATATAATTTTTTCCCTTAAACTTCATGCCTAAAAAGATTGGTCTTGGCGTATCTGCGTAGATTTCCGTCGCTTAAACGAGGAAGTGATTCCCGATCGTTTTACAGGGCCATGTACCGACGATATCTTATCTTTGTTAGGTCAGAATAAATTTTTCACCTGCTTGGATTTACTTAAAGGCTTTCACCAGATACCATTAGCTAAGTGAGTGTACCTCATACACCCCCTTCAGCACACTCAGGGGACATTATCAATTTTTATGCATGCCTTCCGGTTTACGTTGCGCCCCAATTACATTCACCAGAATGATTAATATAGTGTTTGGAGACTTTTTAGGGGATACCCTACATTCCTATATGGTTGGTCTTGTAATCTTTTTTAATACCTTAGAAGTACATTCGCATAAACTAGGGCTAGTGCTACAGGGACTAAGCAAACACAATCTCAGGGTAAACAAAATCTAAATGTGAGTTTTTTTTAAACACGAACATGTCTATTTAGGTTATACATGTCTAGTCAAGGTCTTAAGGTGGTACCTATTAACATAAATGGGATACAGCACTTTTGTGCTGTAGTGGGTATTACTATCGTAAGTTTATATGTAACTCTTCAATCACAGCAGCTCTTTTAACAGATCTTACGAAGAAGGGCGTAGATTTATTATGGTCTGAAAAGCATCAACAGCGTTCGATATCTTAAAATATGAATTATGCAGTTCACCTATCTTAAAATTCCCTGATTTAAAAAAGGAATTTTTTTATTGTAACAGTCACCTCAGACCAAGGGATAGGAGGGGTACTACTTCAGCAATATGATAAACAGTTCTTTCCTATAGCTTTTTATTCACATAAACTAAAGTCCTCTGAAAGTAAATATGCAGTAATAGACAAGGAAGGGCTAGGTATCGTTTACTCACTAGTACATTTTAAGTTCATAATCTTCGGCTATCCTGTTAAGGTCCTTACTGACATAAGTCCCTTACCGAGTTTTTCAAAGCTTTAATCACAGTCCCAAAGGAACTCGGTGGCATATTATCATTCAGGTCTTTGGAGCCAAGTTAAGATATCTACCTGGGAAAGCAAATATCATAACTGACACATTATCCCGCAATCCCGCACCATCCTGTAAGGAACTATTAGTTGGACTAAAATATATAGAAACATCCGTGCCTATTGTTAGGGCCGTATCTGAACAAGAAAATTCATTAACCCAAGAGATCGTGAACATTGAAGACCTGGGTTGGAGCGCTGAACTGTTACAAATTGAAGAAAGCAAGGGTTGGCAGTTAAGCAAAACAATTAATGCTTCGAATGGAAATCCTAAAGCAAAGATATATTTAAAGTATCTGCAGCAGAACTATGTAATCAAAGGTAATATTATATGTAGGTCCGTGACAAGGGAAACCCGAAGAACACCGCAGGTGACTAACGACTAGGTAGTAGTAATAATCTCTTTCATACCAATCGTCCTAAACTGGTTGCATTCCAATCCATTACATGATCATCCAGGGTTCTCTATTATGTCACAGAAAGCCAAATCACTATCTTACTGGCCTACAATGCTTACAGATATAAAGAGCACATAACTAATTGTCACATGTGTCATGAAAACAAGGGACACACTAAGACACCTGTCAGTTTATGGGCCTATCACGTGCCAAATCAATCCTTTCAAAGAGTACACATAGATTTATTAACAGGGTTTTACCAGTCTGACAGAGGAAATAAACACCTCTAAGTGTTAATAGTTGCCTTGACATGTTATACAGAATTAATAGCACTAGAAAAACAAAACACCGCAATTGAGTGCGCTAAGAATATTTATGAGTGCTACATCAGTAAACATGAAATTCAACACATGATAATCTCTGACTCGGGTGGTGTAAATCAATAATAATTTCCTTAACTCGTTGTGTGAATTCATTTGCATTAAGAAAATCAATACCGTAATTTATCACCCAGAGTCAATCGGTTTGGTAGAACGGATAAATAAGAAAGTGTCAATGTCCTACGAGTTACACTCGGGGCTATGGATCCGAACTGGATTATAGCGGTTTTCGCGGTTTTAAATACTCTTATCATTCATATCATGTATCTATAGTAATGATACTGCAAGTAGCCTTATACAGTACGCCCGCTAGAACACTTTTCCACATATTCAAGCCAACCGCTAATTTATCAAATATAAAGAAGTATGGATACAAGTGTGAGTCAATATAATATACTTCGTAAGAAGTTGGGAGAGTTACAAATTATAATGAAAAGGAATCACGATAAAATCGATAAACAAAACATAACCATATGCAGTAGGTGTTTATAAAATATCCAAATATATATGCGTAAAGGTTTGAACTCTAATTTAAAGCCTTAGTAGCCCATTCAGTATTCTGGGGATATTAACAACAAATAGGCTAAAAGCTCAAAAACATATCAAAACCTACTGGCATACTGTTGGTTCCAGTGGATTATATTCGTAGTCAATGAAAAAAAAGAATTTAAAGTAAGAAAGGCTAGAAGTGAAAATGTATACCTATGTGAATAATCCTATATGGATCTTACAGGGTAAATAATATATATAAAATTTGTATGGAAACCTTTTTCATGAGTTTTAAATAAGGAATATCTAATTTAACATAAGTAATTACATATATTTTACTATCTTGCAGGTTTCCATCATGAAACTTATATTGTTCAAATTTGGTACTCTTTTTTCAGACATTCTTCTCGTGTGGGTGGAGTGTTAAAAAGAAAAGAAAAAGTATCCAATTTATACATGGCTTTATCATTTGAAAGTACTAAGGTCGTATTTATTACAGCGAATAACGTAACTCATAAAGCTGGCTTGTGCGCAGTCTCTTACCAGGTGATGATGTCATCAGTCCTAAAAGTGCCTAGCGCGTTTCGCTGAATCATTGTAACAATCGCACATGCATCATTGTTCCTTTTAACCCTGATAATCTACTTGCATAGGCTTCATCTGTAGAAGTTGTTGTCTTGTGTTTACAAAACGAGCCAGCTGGAGTGGAATGCTTAGCTCATGAACTTCACATGTGGTTCATAGGACACGGTAACGTACATAGCAGTAACCTATTCTTATCCGCGGTGATCAATGCAAGATTAGCTAAAGCATTGCAAATCGTTTTAAAAAAAATGAACAAAATAAGCGAATAGAATTTCTATAGCATCAAAATGAATTAAATTTCCCTGAACTTCACAGACAATTAGAGTCAATAAATCATCTTGTGGCATTGGTAAACGGACATTTTAGTAGTATCAGATTATGGATGTGAAATATTTACTCGCAACATTACCATATTACAATTCAAGTAGTAGATCATATTCATGGGAAAATGTCACATTTCCTTGAAAAATCCAAAGTTTGTATAAAAATTAGTTACATAGTGGGTTCTTTCATTGCATCTCTTGCCTATTAAAGTTTTAACATTAACCTTAGAGGATTCGTGCGAGAAACTTGAATATAAACCTTTTGTTAGGGGCACATAGGATCGGATTTTATCACAGCTTAATTTCAGTAAGCATAGAGAATTACAGAATCATGATTAAAATCCTCTTTGATTCTTACGTTGCCTGGCAATCTTACAAATAGCTCCATTTCCCATTTCTTTGTTTAGTAGCTTACTACCAGTAATATCGAATTTTCCTTGGGATTCGTATTGGTATCTGGTAATATGGATATTCCTATGGTCGTCAGAGACCTTGATAGGATCACTCATTGTTATAATGCCATGGGTAAAAAAGTTTGTACAGCTGACTTTTGAATTCCATAAAATATCAACGAATTCATGTGGGTTAAGTCTAGTCCTTAACGGCTCTCTCCCTCCCATGTTTGGACGTTGTCTGAATTTACTTTGCCCTTGTGTCAAGTATAATTTCACTTACAGGCTGATTAACGGAACCTTGTTACACTTTGCAGTAGGAGAGTTTCACGTCGCATGCCCGAACAGATTGTCTACAACTTCAAATAAACCGTTCATCGCTGCAGACGACTGCAGTGGAGTAACGACCGCCTACAATGTTAAGGGAATAAGCAGCATCGTAAGTGAACAGGCTTATTTCGTGGATCTCCTGGACCGTCACCCGTATCCCACCGTTAATTTCGTTTTTAATGCGGAATGGTCCAGCAGCTGTCGGAATTGACTGCAAAGGAACATACTTCCAATAATTACGACCAAGGAGGGTATCCAACTCTACGTTTGCTAGCGCAGGCCTTATGATGGGGATGATTTTTTCATCGCGAACGTATTTGTATGGCATAGGATGCAGAGACCAAGTATGGAGGCTAAACAGAACGTCAGACCCTGCCCAGGTGATTTTCCCTGGTTTTTAGAACCATTTAGAATTGGCTATTTCATTTGGCTCTAGGTGGTTGTCTGGGACTGTGTAATGGGTGAAAAGTTGTTCGGAACGCTAGTTAAATGTATAGTGGGTATCTCCTTGCCTATGTATTCCATATATAAAGTATCAGTAAAGGATCAGGACCTATATCAGTTCAATATATAAAGTATCAGTAAATAAAAGAACCTGTACAGTATCACAATCATATACATCTATCAGCATGCTTATTTGAAGAATATAGAAGTTAATCAATGAATCAATATATATCTATGCGTGTACGTACTGAGAATCTATTTAATGTGCACCTAGATTAATCACTTAGATTAGTCATTTATGTTAATCATTTGTATTAAATGCACATATATTGATCATATTTATATGAATCAATATATATATATATATATATATATATATATATATATATATATATATATATATGTATAAATAAATCAGGTAGCTTATAATCAATCTGTTACCTTGTATCTTACCAAAAACTGCAGTTAGTATATCAGTTAGTATATCAGTTAGTATATGATTTAATATATGATTATCATGTAAATCTTTATGTTATGCAATTATCAGAAGTACATTAGTATTTTCCGTAGCATATGTATCTTCATGAGTTGAAGTTTAAAACTGTATCATTATATATCACGTGATCATTATTATTTACAATTATTATCATATGCATATGTCTTACATCTTAATACGAAAATCTGTATTTGTGGACACTATAAATTTTTTTTTACTTATAAGTATTTCAATATATCTGATTTTTTACATATAACTAATTGAATATCATTCCTTAACCACTTGCTGGTAACTATGGGTTAACTATATATTCACATTAATGTCTGTATCACACTCCTATGGGTCAATTGCAAGGTAAACTTTATGCCTTGAGTAATGTTCAGTGTTTGGTTTTGTAGCCAACCGAGCAATTAATGTAAGTGTTACATTTAAAATATATTTTCCATATATAAATAAGCCGATGACCCAAGGGGTCACTGACGAGATAGCAAAGAGTGTGATAGGGACTGATAAAAAAATGCAAGCTAAGCCTTGACGAGCTGTATCAGCGCCCTGGTTTTCATTTGCATGTGGTAATCAAATCCATTGTTATGTAAACAGGTCACAGTGCTTTCGTTTGGGTACATGTTGACCTATAACCCACAGACGTCTACGTGACTTCCTTTCAGCTGTTTGTTGGTCTGTATGTTAGTATGCTGAGCTAAGATTTGCTCTCCTATGATTTTGTAAATGCATTGTAACTCTGAACTCTACTTCCTCTCCTAGAATCAAATTCTCTTAACCGCCTGCTTGCCTCTAATAAAGAGATGTAGTTTTTGCAAATATATTGTTAAGTTTATCATCATGAGTTTGAAACATCTTCGCCTTTATACCCAAAGAAGATACTGACTTAGAAATTATCATCGCAATCTCCGACGAGGATGGGAAGTATACAAACAGATACTTGCGTATAACATCGCAGTTCTTAATAACCCACAGGGGGCCTTGTTATACAAAGGCCCAGCCCTACATATATATGTATATATGCGATATATATGTATATATGCAATTTTTTTCCTCCCCAAAGCCAATTTAATTTTGCCTTCGAACTTACCAGAGGTATTCTGATGAGGTTCTGGTTTCTTTACCTGAGTAGGGGAAAGGTCTATCATGAATATACTAATTTACCCCTTGTTGATTTTTCTTTTTGACAGACACAACAAATAGATTTCGCTTTTTCGTCTTCGGGGTTCTTGTCAACTCATACGGGCAAATGGATGCTATTGACTTAAAGATGGAATGAGATTAGATTAAACAATAGATTCAAATTAACTGAAACTAGGAAAAGGGGATACAACTGACATAGGATAGTTCTCTCCGTAATCGGTCCTACTCCTCGAAGGAATAGTGACAGTAAAACACGAAATGACAATCGACTAAAATATTCCCAACATTTGGAGTTAATTTGCCTTTAGTAAGAGCATATAATTAGATAGTTACTGGTATTGCATAACTATGTACTTGTTTCGCAGTAAAGTATCCAGAGAGGATGTTTAGAAAATTTCAATATTTCAACCAACGTCCAACTTCAGAAAAATGTTGCGTATTACTGATTAGGCAAGAAAGGAAAATTATTTTCTTTATATCATAACACGGAAATTAAAGTCCGTCCAGTATTTCAAAATCGGACACAGCTAAAAACGTTTTGTCTGTTGCAATTGAATTTTTTTTTCCTATGTAGAATCCGAGCTCAGCAGCAAATGTAGAGAATAAAAAATGCAAGAATACGGTGCACATTTTTTTAATTATGAACACTGTCAGATTAAAAAATAAAAACAGCTCTTTGTTCCTTGCAATTTGTTAGTTATTTTCTATACGGTACAGGACGATTTCAAACTGTCCATCAAAGATGAGGATCTAGTTCATTTTTTCCTTGACATAGGATAAGTAGTGTCACTCCACTTCATCAGTATTTCGTTAGATTTCCAATAGAGATTGATTTTGTTATAATAAAAAATATATAAGTAGTTTAACCAGATATTCTCCCAACAGAATACTGTAAAAAAAATTACGCCACTTCCTGCACCACTGACTAATAATCTCACAGCCCCTGTCATTAATTGACAATATAGAGAAATACTTGTTAAAATAATATCTAGCGGGTTTCGTAACTGGGGACATTCAGAAGAGTGAGAGAAAGTCTCAAACAGACCTTCAACGCCGCCAGGGCAGAAAATAAGCCAGAAAATATCTAACATGAGCAAGGGAGAGAGAGAGAGAGAGAGAGAGAGAGAGAGAGAGAGAGAGAGAGAGAGAGAGACTTTCCCTCGGAAGAAAAATATTAGAAGAAACGGTCTCTTTCTCACCATCGTTCCACTGCATAACCTCAATATAAAAGAAAATTAAGCCTTCTTTTGTTTTGTCATAAGAGCGAGTAGCTCAGTGCCATCTTTTGAAGAAGAAAAAGGTTAATTTATATGCAGGAATATTTTTGGAATAAGGAAAGATAAGGTTTTCAGGATGAAAGTATTAAGAGAAAAGGAGATAGTAATTAAAATTTTAAAAGAGAATTAAAAACAAGTAACAGATTAATTCTTTATTATTACATCATTATACAAAAGATGAATATATACTATCTTGTGTTGAAAAAGTGAACCATTTTAAAGAATTGTTGAATGTACAAGATAAAAGAAGGAATCACTGATCTTGGCAACGATGAAAAGTTTAGTGGAGAAGTTGAAAATACTTGTGGAAATGATCATTGATGACATTAGGATGGATAATAAGAGGCTGAAGAATAGAACACCAGCAGTTGAGGGAACTGCGTAAAAGATGCCCCAGTGTTATCGTAACTGAGTAACTGACAAAAGTTTGTTAGGTATGACGGGATAAGGGAAAGGTCCTGAAGGAATGAGTGAGACGAATGTATGTACCTTTGCATAAAAGAACTCGTGCTGTAAGCTGTTGTAGGAATTATGGGAAGACAAGGATTTTAAAAACTAGGTTATTAATTTTTTTATTACAGTTGCGTTTTCTTAATCCGGGCTAACAACGGTTTCCACAGATAAGTACATTATACACTCACATATTTTCCAAGAAAGAGGCTTCATCCTTCTTGCGGTTTCAGAGATTAGAGAAACTAGATCTTGTCTTGGGCCTCAGGTGGTTCAAAGAGAGGATTCAGTTGGCCATGGTATTGCTCACTGGTCAACTTGCAATTCCTATGACATAAGTTTTAGCAAAATTGATGTAATGTATATCTCAAAAACGCCCCACGAATCGAACTTAACCATCACAAACGCTTGGCCCCTTTCAATCTATTTCACAGAACTGTACAATAACAGGCTTTAGCTCACTTTAGCTTCCTGTAAAAGTGAACTATTGAGATCGCTATGTGTCTGTCCTTTCGCACTTTTTCTGTCCCCCATCAGATCTTAAAAAATACTGAGGCTAGAGGGCTGCAAATTTGAATGTTGATCATCCACCCCTCAATCATCACACACACTAAATTGCAGCCCTCTAGCCTCGGTATTTTTTATTTTATTTAAGATTAAAGTTAGTCTTGATTGTGTGTCTGGCACCATTATAGGGGCCAACAACATAGGCCACCACCGGGCCGTGACAGGTTTCATGGGCCGTGGTTGAGAGTTTTATGGGGTGTGGCCGAACGCTTCATATAGCATTATACACTGTACAGAAAAATCGATTGCGCTGAAGACACTAAGGTGCATTTTTAACGTTTAAAATTTATTCCAGTTTGCGTTTAGATAATTTTCCAATAGTTCCCACTTGGTTTATTCGTCTGTTGTATAAACCTTTACTTTAAAATAACCAGTTTTGTGATATTTAGAAAAGGAATTTTTATTTTCGATGATGAATGTCCGATTTAGAACGAATATGGCGCACTATCATATGAGAGACAGAAAACCCTTCCCCTGCCATGATCTACCTTTCCTAATGTGGATGTTTGTCCGAGACCGATTCCCGTTTTTCCATCTTCCAAATCTGCTTCATTTGAGAAAAATCCATCCACGCCATTAAGATGAGACGCATTCTAGACAAAAGGCCGTCTCTCTCTCTCTCTCCGAGTCTAGTCCCTCATATCTTTTTTTTATCCTTTCACTCTTTCATATTCTCCTCTGGCTGTATCTTTGAAACGTGAAAGAATATATCTTCAAGTCTCAATTCTCAGTCGCTACTTTAAGTCAGAGAGAGAAAACACGAAGTGAATGTCTGCCGAGGGTTCCTCTTTATGCAGTTATTTGAGCTGAGGGAGATACCGACGGCATGTCAGTATGCACAGCAGAGGGGGGCCGGCCCCCGGAATTCCTTTCTTCCTTCCTTGCCGCCTTTATTTCTCTGTCAACATTTGAACCTAGGCGTTGATGGTGGTGGGAAAGCTTTTTTGTTTTGGTGTTGACCGGTGGTGTCAAGGTCCCAGATTTTCCCACTTGGATTATCTACTTCGTAATACCCAACCAATGAAAATTTCTAAAATCAATTTTCATATTCCTTATTTTAGGATAATTTTTAAAGTTTCATGTGTTGTAATGTCAATATATATATATATATAATATATATATATATATAATATATATATATATATATATATATATATATATATATATATATATATTCTAATAAAAGGAGCCCATAAAAACACCAAAATAGAGAAAAAGTACTATATTTCAGAGACGTGTCTCCCTCTTCAGGTAGATGAATGAGAAAAGTTCACAGAAAAGGTGGTATTTATACCAAGAGGTCCATCCACAAACAAGCCATTTTAAAGTCACCCCCAGCTGATAATCTTCCTCTAATCTTCTTAAGGGTTGGTTGAATGAAGACGTTGTCGATCGTGTCCGAAATCCATCCTCCTTTTGAGATGTTCATTACCTGCCTCTCTTTTATTAAGGCCGATTCCATCATTTGACTCTTGTACCGGCAGTTGCTGCTATAAATTACACGTGACAAATTCCAGTTATTCTATGGTTATGTTCATTTATATGGTTGAAAATAGCCGAGTTCTGTTGTCCATCCCTAACTGACCGTTTGTGTTGTATTAATCTCTGGGGAAGGGATTTACCTGTAAATCCGATGTAAGATTGGTCACAGTCCTGGCATGGGATTCGTATACCCCAGAGTCCTTTGGAGATGTCTTTTGTTGGACGTTAATCAGGGATTTGGCTAAGGTGTTTGGGTAAGTAAATACAAAAGGGTTCGATTTTCCGAGGGGGTGGGTTATTCTCTTAATCGTGTCCAGGTGGGGAATTATTATTTTATTGTTGGGTGTAT
>NC_087201.1:149463794-149466294 GCF_015104395.2 Macrobrachium nipponense | reverse complement strand
CACCTTCTCTTACCTCAACAGAGACACAGCGTTACATCTTCTCCTTTTGCAGATGAGTAACGAAATGTTTAAAAGGGTGTCAGTTCTCTTCAAGTTTTCTCTTTAACATGACGAACGGAGTTCCTTTAAGAACACAGTCCCATGGCATTTTTGTGTTGGATTACTTCAAAACATTGACATCGAATGTAAGTTTAAATTTACACTTCCATAGTAAAATTCAGATTTCAGTTTACATCGCTAATAGAAAAATATAATTTTATTATGAATAACATGCACAGTAAATTGTTATGAATTTCGTTTTATTCATCTCTAGTTCGAGTTACTTTCTGCAGTTATCATCGAGTAGCCGAGGAATGTTAATCTACGACCTCCTCCTTCAAAGAGCCTCTGTGGTGCCTCAAAATAAAAAAAATTTTAAAAGGTTTAAAAAAAAAAATTTCATTTTTATTGCTTAAATCCGCGGAACCTTTCACGGGAGTTATCAAACGACTCCCTCGACGCCACATGACGAAAAGAAGTTTGCCTGGAGGGTAGGGAGGCGAGAGGGGGCTCCGTTTGATGCGCCGCCTTTGTCTAAGCTTTCTTTGGTTGAACGGGAAACGTTTTACGTGGTGATGGTGCCTGATTACTCTTTCAGACACCCATATAATTATAGACAGAAAAAATCAACTGACACGTTATTATATTATTTAGAAATTAACGTTTTTGAAAGTATATTTGGGAGGAAACTTTTTTCATTAATTTAACATTAAATAAAGCTACTGATACTTTATAAAATAAGCAAAAGAAAGAAAATTCAGGATTGGTTATAATCGTCCGGAAAACTAAGACTCAACAAGATATTATTTTCAATTACGAAATCATTAACGTTTGGGTAAGGGAGACGGGACACATCCACCCTCCTCTAGCAAACCTGTTTATCCGCCACAGGTGGGGCTGGGCTAAGTAGGGGAGACATGACACATCCATCCTACTCCAGCAAACTTTTTGTCAAGCTCTGTTAGGGATAGGGTAGGTAGGGAATCAGGAAGGTAGGGTAAACATGACACATCCACCCTACTCCTGCAAACCTGTTTGTCAGGCCCGGTTGAGGACGGTCAGTACGGGATCGGAAGGGCAGGGGAGACATGACAGGCAGCGCCGGGTTCCAGCATAGTGTAGCGTGGGCCATCAAGCTCGTAATTAATATTGTGCGGAGTGTTGATCAATTTCAACTACGTGTGGCTCAACACGCTAAACAGTTTTAAATATTGTTCAGACACTTCTCAACCTCCCAAATCCAAGATACAATCCCTCCACATACATTTCATGCATAGAGTAATTAAGAAAAAGAAAAAAAATTAATCTAATCCATTCCTCCGTGACTTTGTCATATCCAGATATACGTGATACACAGGGAATCATCCACTGACACCCGTCATCGTCCGTCACAACATCATATTTTCTCCCTTATAATCATATCAGCTCGGGTGCCTTTTCATTATTCAACCTTGTAGCTGTCTGCTTCACCTCCTCAAAAGTCTTTTCCACAGGGACATTCTCAAGGCCACAATATCACCTCCTTCAACTTTTGCATTATTCAAATGTGTCAGTCCCTTTCCCCTAAATTCAAAAATTCTCTTCAAAATCGGCACCCCATCTCCCGAGAGATTCTTTCCATTTGCATATTTTATTCTAGATCCATTTGCCCATTAACCCTCGTCTTCGCATTTACATTCCTCTTGGAAAACACATTTTTTTCTGTATCATTAGTTCAGATTTTCCTTGAATTGATATTGTTCCCTAAATTTTATTTTCAGATGCGTTGTTTCTGATTGCCTCAATCGTCTTCTTGTATTTTTGTGCACAGACTTTTTTTCCTCTTATTCAACAGCTCCTTCCAAAATCAAACATCTTTTTCTTCTTCGTCCTGCCATTTATAGCTTTTAATCTTCTCCTTAATTGCCTCTCACCAAGAAGACACCTTACTCACATTACCACCTTACTGATGAATCTTACAAACTTCCAACATGTACATTTCAGGTCCTTATACTACAACGGTAGCTTTTTTATATATACATATATGCATACATATATGCATTAAGCCACAAATGTACTTTAATATCCAACTCAATCTACCTCGGAATTAATATATTTTCATATATGTTAACCGTTGGGGAATTTTTTAGTTGATAATAATTTCGTCCTCTCGTGGGTTCGAACCAGCGCCCAGAGGACTGAGGAGAAATCAGCACTTCAGTGACGCTATAGACTTGTTAGCCGAGTCCTTAACTTTACTGAAGTCCTGATTTCTTCCCTGTCCGCTGGGCGCTGGTTCAAACCCACAGGAGGACGAAATTATTGTCAACTAAAAAATTCCCCTTCTGTTAACTTATATGAAAATATAATCATTCCGATGTAGAGCGAATTGGATATTAAAGGACATTTGTAGCTCAGTGCATTATATGAATCACGGCGATGTGATAAAAATTCATACATATATATGTATATATATATATAT
>NC_087201.1:149458794-149461294 GCF_015104395.2 Macrobrachium nipponense | reverse complement strand
TACATATAAGCCAAAAAATTATTTTTACTTATATTTTTAACATCTTCACACCCGGAATCTGATTTCACTATTTGTGATCCTTATCACCAAATCCCTGAAGTTTGTAGGATGAAGAAGTAGCTTGCAAACTCCTTTTTTAACGGAAATATTCGCAAACTAATATTTTTTCTTTTACAAAACTGAAAGACCTGGAATCGACGCCCCTTCTTAATTTAACAAGATATCATGAATGAATTAGTTAGCCTACTTATCGCAATCCCTTAAATGGAAAATATATTCTAATGTTATCGCAAAATTGGTTATTTCCGGCTTTTCCTCAATTTCTTCTGAAGTGTAACATTTGCTAAAAAAAAAAAAAGCAAAGGAATGTCTGTTTGAGCGCACCCTCAAGAAAGGATTCCAACCTGTGACTATGGAAGGTGGTAGTAGTAAGTGACAGTCGAAGATTTTATCATAATATACTATTTATGTTCCCTGACAAGCATTCGACAACTTAATATGGCATCTGTCGAAACCAAGTCGGAGAAAATTCTCAATAGAAACCCCTATCATTTAATAAGCATGTAACAGAAGAGCGATATAGGCACTCCAATCTTTAAATCAAAACATACCAGACAGAACTAAACAGGTACTCAAATCATATAGTCAAAACATAACAGAAAGAAAAACACATGCACTCTAACATTTTAATCAAAACATAACAGAAAGCAGGATATTCTTGGTGGCCCCAACCGTCAAGGAAACAGCAGAGATAAAGTTAATGCAAAGAAACATTAAGCTGCTCGTAAAAGTACAGCTTCCGGCGTTTGAGAGAGAGAGTGAGAGAGAGAGAGGGGGAGAGAGAGAGAGAGAAGCAGTGACGTAATCTCCGGGGTGGGCTTGTCTTCGATTCTGAAAACGCGTTCCCCTGGAGTCACCACATCTCTCTCTCTCTCTCTCTCTCTCTCTCTGTCCAAGTGATGACAAAACCATTTGCACTCGATTGGACTGCCTGGAAAACGGCATTACTTGTCCGAGAATCGCACAATAAACAAGCGAATTTGCGCGTCCGAGGCGGTGAGAAGTAAACGAATATATATATATATATATATATATATATATATATATATATATATATATATATATATATATATATATATATATATATATATATATATATATATATATATATATATATATATATATGTGTATGTATATATATATATATATATATATATATATATATATATATAGTATATATATACTGGATATATATATATATATAGATATATATATACATATATATATATGATTATCACATCACCGTGATTTATATATATCATTCGAGCTACAAATGTCCTTTAATATCTAATTCGCTCTACCTCGGAATTGATATATTTTCATAAATGTACCGAAGGGGAATTTTTAGTTGATAATAATTTCGTCCCCGCATGGGATCGAACCACCGTCCAGTGGACCGGATCGAAATCAGGACAGACAGTGACGTTATCAAGTCGGCCAACAGAGATGCTATAAGTTTATATCGATTCTGACCTTACAAATCACCGTCGAACTCGATGTTTTCGTAATATTAGAATCGATATGAAACCCCCTCTACCATGTTAGCCAATTCGAACGTTTGACATCACCATGAGGGGACGAAATTATTATCAACTAACCCCTTCGGTATATATATGAAAATATATCAATTCCGAGGTAGAGCAAATTAGATATTAAAGGAAATTTGTAGCTCGAATGATATATATGAATCACAGTGATGTGATAATTATTCATAACAAGGCTACGTGGGTCAAACGTTCGAATTTGTAAGTTCAGAATCGATATAAACTTATAGCCTCTCTGCTGGCCGTCTTGATAATGTCACTGTCCGTCCTGATTTCGTTCCCGTCCACTTGACGGTGGTTCAATCCCATGAGGGGACAAAATTATTATCAACTAAAAATTCCCCTTCGGTACATATATGAAAATATATCAATTCCGAGGTAGAGCGAATTAGATATTAAAGAACATTTGTAGCTCGAATGATATATATGAATCACGGTGATGTGATAACTATTCATAACAAGGCTACGTGGGTCAAATATTCGAATTGGCTAACATGGTAGAGGGGTGTCATATCGATTCTAATTACGAAAACACCGAGTTCGACGGTGATGCGTAAGGTCAGAATCGATATAAACTTATAGCCTCTCTGTTGCCTGACTTGATAATGTCACTGTCCATACTGATTTCGTTCCCGTCCACTGGATGGTGGTTCGATCCTATGAGGGGACGAAATTATTATCAACTAAAAATTTCCCTTCGGTACATGTATGAAAATATATCAATTCCGAGGTAGAGCGAATTAGATATTAAAGGACATTTGCAGCTCGAATGATATAAATTTCTATCTATATATATATATATATTATAGAATAATATATATATAATATACAATATAATATAATATATATATATTATATATATATATAAATATATATATAATATATACATATATATA
>NC_087201.1:149411294-149456294 GCF_015104395.2 Macrobrachium nipponense | reverse complement strand
CATACATACACACACATATATGAATATATGTGTGTGTACTACAGAAATATGTGAACACCATAAAATTCTTAAACGAAAAAGAATTTTTGGGCGTTAAAATTCAAATTCTATTTTAATGAAAAACTCTTAAAAGTTTTAATTGATTCATGTATTCCATGTTTTACGTTACGTCATGTGTCTCGTTTGAACGCTCATAATTATTCGAAGCGAAAGACTGTGAACAAAAAACCAAAGGGCCATGTTACCTGACGCGTGAAGATATAGAATATTCATTTTATCTATGAGCTTTTTCTCTATGTAAATACCGTTTTCTGATTTGTAAATATACATATACATATATATATATATATATATATATATATATATATATATATATATATATATATATCTATGATATATATATATATATATATATATATATATATATATATATATATATATATATATATATATATATATTATTCAGAGCGAATGACTGACAAAAACCAAAGGGCCATGTACCTACGCATAGATATAGAATATTCATTTTATCGAGCTTTTTCTCTATGTAATACCAAATTTTTCTGATGTAAATATACCATAGATAGATATAGATATATATATATATACTACTATATATATATATATATACATATATATATATATATATACATATATATATATATATATATATATATATATATATATAATATATATAATATTTTATAATTTATCAGTATACAGTCAAATAGCCCTCTTTGCGAAAAAATTACTTTTATATTTTTCCTAGCGTTTAGTACCAAGACATAGGACGTGACAGCTATGATTCTATGACTGTCACATAAAAGAGAGAAAAAGAATAAATTACGAATTATTTTTCTCCGTAAAACAAGAGTATTTGCTATCTTTTTTTATGTTGATCAAAGCCGTGCAGGAAATGAACCATGCAACTGACAGAGAAAATTTCAACGTGAAATTTCCGTCCCAATTTTTTCTAAGTATTCCTTTTACTTATAGGTAAGCCAGAAATACATATTGAAGCTTTCATTGTCAGTTGCATGTTTCATTTCCTATGCATGTCTTTGATCACCTAAAGAATAATAGCAAATACTCCTGTCTTACAGAAAAAAAGAAAACTCGTAATTTTTATTCTTTTATTTATTTATTATACTTTGACAGCTATAGAATGCTAGCTGTTACATCTCCTAGCACTAAACAAAATCTCTACTGTGTTTCACATAACATATATGCGAGTAATGAATGTTTATACACACACAGACACCTATATATATATATATATATATATATATATATATATATATGTATATATATATATATATATATATAATGTATTTAGGGTATTAGGGTACCTATATCATATCTTAGCCAGTTCTCGAAATCCATGAAGTTTTGCGATGTAGCAGTGATTTGAATAGTAATATAACTGCAATACGTTCGACAGTTATCACTGTTTGGTTATTTTAACTGCTAAAATTCTAAATATAGGCATTGATATACATACTACGCCAATTTCATCGAAGTTTATCCTTACTATACGTTTTCTGAAAGAGTTGGGCTGCAAGTCTCATGAGTCAGTTTCGAACGTAAATGTATATACAAAAACCAAATCTTGATCACTACGTTGTTTTACTGTGAATTGAATTGTTGTTGTAAAAAAACTTTTAATAGTGGAGATAGATTTCTTATGAAAGTGCTTTATTGAGAGTTTCACATTTTCAGTACGACGTCGTTCTTACTGATGTTGGTACTGAGTACTGACTGACCCTACCAGCCTTGCCAGATATAGGGAGATATCTCTAAATTTAGGGATACTGGGTGTCCTATGAGGATATGGGGATATTCTGTACAACTTTGGGGATTTTTGGCTAGAAAATGAGAAAATTCCCTAAATATCGTAAAAGACGAATTAACTAAATAAATGCATGCAAAGGACGAAATATCATTATAAATGTCACAAAAGGTATAATGAAAAATATTCCTACACAGCTGATTTGAGTAACAAGATTCGCATGAGAACAAGTTTTTACTAGATTGAAACATGTTCAATACACGTAATACTATTTCAGAGTTCTTTTTGTATCATTTATGCTCTGTCTGCCTCACTCAAGCGCTACAGCTGAAAGGATACTCTCCGCAGTTGATAACATGAAAACTAAGCAGAGAAACAGGTTATCAACAAAGACATTGATAGTTTTATTACATTCAAAACGCTATATGAAGAATGCAATCTGTACAGGTTTTTGTGTGAAAAATGATCTGCTTAAGAAGACGAATGCAGACATATAAAGGCGATAGCGACTCGGAATAATTTTTTTTTTATTATTGAATTGGAACCACATAAATTCAGTGTGGCCAGTAAATAACTCAGTTTTTATTTCAAATGAGAGCTACTCGGGATAGTTTTTTTTTCCTTTTTGTAATGCATCGATGCAAAGTATATCTTATATAATCGGTGAATGAACCATTTTCATTTTTATAAAGAACAATTTGCTCTTGGTTTACGACAGGATTAATATTCATATAAGACAATTAACGAAATCCCTTGGGTTAGATAAGAGGTTCCTGTCTAGAGACTAGGCAGGACAGAATATGATAGTTAAGCTGTTGTTTAACGTTGAAAGATTTGCATGAACTAATAGAATTTGGATCCTATAGTACTGACCACAGCTCTAGAATCCGTTCTTGGACTTCCCTTCTAATAAAAGATGAAATTTGAATTTCTCTATCTGTCAGTCTGTCTGTCCAGCAATCTGTGTTGTCACTTCATATATTCGAGTTTTACTCATAAACCCTTCCTCTCTTAAGTATCAATTACCAGTAAATGAATTATATCCACTCTAGACCAAACCATTATTATTACCATTGATAAGACTACCATAGGATAGAAGCAAACCAACGTTAATTAGCTGATGTAGACAGGAATGTATTTCAGAAAGAGAGAGAGAGAGAGAGAGAGAGAGAGAGAGAGAGAGAGAGAGAGAGAGAGAGAGAGAGAGAGAGACGTCGGTTGGTAGGTTTCGTCAATATGAGGAATGAACCAGCTACCAAACCCTCAAAACGTCAGATATCTATGCTTGCTCGTGCACAAGCACTCGGCTATTAGAAATGAAGAATATGTGGTTCTATAGCACATGGATGTGCGGTTCACGGGATACTAGAGAGCTAGTTAGAATGTTGTCGTTAAGAAAGACGTTAGTCTCTATCGGCACTTATTGTCACCGAAAGATATTGAAGACATGAGTTTCCCTTGGATGGAATAGCTCTATAGCTCTCTCTCTCTCTCTCTCTCTTCTCTCTCTCTCTCTCTCTCTCTCACTTACATGCAAACACAGTCCAGACTGCCGGCTCTTGCCGTATTAACCTGATGGGAGGCTTTAGGACTTTCAGTCTCCCTCGCATTCTAGGATCGTCTCTGTTATCTCTATTGTTTTCTCATTTTCTTGTGACTCTTCTGTCCAAACACGAAATCTCATTTTAATTAATGCCCTTTTTTCAAGGCGGATAAGTCGAGATATATCTCCGAGAGAGAGAGAGAGAGAGAGAGAGAGAGAGAGAGAGAGAGAAAGGAGAATCTATTGTACATTATTTCCAAAGTTTATTGACAACTGTTATTACAGTGGTGGAGACAGAGTCCTGAACACCTGGCACTTTATTTTAAACTGTGTGGTCAAATAATCAAGAAGTGAATACTGTGCCTCGTAATTTGAACTCGTATATGAAAAGAACTATATATGATCCATTTTCTCTCTACTCTGAACTTCTCTCTGTTCGAAAAGGTTTTAGGATAGCTTTCTTTTCTCTTTAGTGATGACCCTTATAGTGCTGTCTTCAATCAAAAGTTTCATTGTTATGATATTAATGGATTTTAATTCAAATATTTTTCCTTTCAAAATTGGGCTGTGAAACTGAAAATATGCGCCAATACAAAGGATTACTAAGAAGCAATTGAAAAACGTGTAGGCAAAGTTGCAATCTAAGGATATCTGCTTGCAATATGACCATGTTCCAAGAAAGACAAAAGTGGTCCTATAATGCTTTTGGTGCTTTTCATGGCCAACCAGACTTTTCCCTCAAACTATGTAAAATGCAGTCTTTTTCCAAGAACATATAGTTATTAGTACAAGATTGCAATATATAGACATTTGCCTGCAAGAAGGCTGTTTTGCAAGCAAGGAAAAACTAGGTATTCCAAAATGACCAGAAGAGCCTTGCGTGTTTTTTGCGGGATCAATCGGACTTTTCCTTCAAATTGCTTTGTCGATCGAAAGAATGAGTTCACGGCTGAATAGATCCTATGCTTGATTATGAGGCATCTTTACGTGATGATAATTAATGGGTGGTTCCGATGCAATTAATTATTCCACCATAAGATCTGACAAAACGAAAAATAAAGCTAATAATGTCCTGAATATCTACATATGAAAATAAAAAAAAAGCACACCAAATCAAGACAGGTCACGTGCACTCAACTGCAGGCAAGAAAGGCGAGAATAAGCAAATGTAGGCAACTATAATAATTCTACTGGGAGTAAGAAAATTGAGGAAATATGGATTTTAATGAGGATTTTCCTGTTAAATAAAAATCGATATGGAAATCGTAAAAAAATCGCAAAAACACAGGTGGATTCACAGGAATACACCTTAACCTAACCTAGCAGCTAAGGGGCTTATTCTCATCTGACCTAACCTCACCTGATTTGGTGGCACTAAACCGTACGTTTCATCTTTGTCTTCAAGATACTGAAGTCTCTATGGCAATGCCAAATAAGCTATTTTTCTAATAATGCGGCCAACCTCTCACAGCAAGCACACATTAGGCAGCATTAAGCGATTGAGAAAAAAACACTAGAGTTACCGTACCAGTCTTGCACGAGATAAGACCGTCCTTATAGCTATAAACACGAACCGCAAACACTTCAAAACAGCCATGCTGAACGTTGAGATGTCTCCAAATCTGAGATGTAGGGCGACGATCTCAACTATGTTCCATGGTTAGCCAAAAGAGGTCAAATGCATTTCAAATGACGTCACTCACTGTGGTTGACTGGAATGTTACGTGAAAAGTTACTTGTGGGTAGATTGTGACTCTCTCGTCGATCGTTGTTACTTGAAGTGACGTGGATTTTAATTAACACTCCATCTTCTCCAAATGAAGTCTTCTGCTATAGTATTCAAATATTCTCTATTTTACGATTGCTATCTCATCTTTGAAGTTAAGGCCTGTGAGTCTCAAATATAATTCATGGTTTCTGACAACCTATTTTTGAGCAATGCGTCAGATTTCGTGTACAAATTATAATTCGTGACGTAATGAATGAAAGAAACAGTTTCTCCAACAATATTTGTTTTGGAAACAACACAAACCATTCGCACTCCTAACTATTAAGTTACCAGGGCACGATAATTAATTCTTCGGATAAACTGGATTTTCTTTCAGCATTTAGACTTCTTCCAACACTCATGAGCATATACTCGATTTAGGAACTGGTTTTATTCTTCTTTAAAGTGAAGAAAGGGGGGAAGTTTTCTCGTGCCCAACTTTATTGCGAAACCAGGAGCAGAACCTTCACGGTGAATAGCTGCAATGTCCTGAGATCCAGGTCATTTCAGGTCATCTCTGACAGTGATGAACATTTTGCCAAAATGCCCGGCAAAAATGAATGATTTGCTCGGTAAAAGATTCTTCCCGCCAATACGGCCACATATCTGTCAGCAAATGAGACTCAGACAGATCCCATTACTATGTTACCTCTCTGGTGGAATAGTTTCCATTTTGTGTGACGATAAAAGAGCATCTCGACAGCACCTGGTTTTGGAAGGGAAAACATGAATGATTTTTTTCACAGGATTCTCTTAAATTAGAGGAAAGTAAAATAATGAAATCGTTTTAAAGATGGTTCTCTTTTAATCAGAAACGAGTTGCCACGAATGAGGAAAAGTTACCCCCAACAAAAGTGGGTAGAAACGATCGTTCATTCATGAAAAAGAAATAGCGAAAAAAAAGAGGAGAAAAGGGTAATTAAGCAATCTAACATAATGGCTGGAAACGACGAAGGCCCTTCGGTTCGCCAGTCTTCGGAGAATGTGGCCATTAAAGCCAAACTCCTGAGACTGCGGGAGGAGCAGCAAGCATCCTAATAAGGAGTTTTTATCATCGAGGGCTTTGGATAAGAGGACATAACTGGAAGTCTGGGTGAGATACGGGAAGTCCTTTGTGTGGGATATCACTGGGCATAAAACGATCGATCTAATTCAGGCACCTTGAGCGCCGGGAAGGGCCTTTGAAGAGCGCCTGAAATTTCCCGATCATTGTTTGGTCTTTGGTGTTCTATATGATACTCTTGGACGTCATCGGAAAGCGATACTACGGCTTTCCCTTCACTGGTCAATCGGTGATTTCGCTACCATCGAAGACTTTTCTCCTTTTCTCATGGAGTGTAAACGATCTCGGTATGAATCACCGTGATTCATATGCATGCATTAAGCTACAAATGTCGTTTAATATCCGATTCCCTCTACCTCGGAATTAATATACTTTCATACATATTAGCCGAAGGGATATTTTTTAGTTGAAAATAATTTTGTCCTTTCGTGGATTCGAACCAGCGCACAGGTGAGAGATCGTTAACTCAATGAAGATACCGACTCGGCCAACAAGTACACACACACACACAAACACACACACACACACACACACACACACACACACATTACACCACACACACACACATATATATATATATATATATATATATATATATATATATATATGTTTGGGTGTGTGTGTGTGTGTGCACGTATGTGTGTGTGTGTGTGTATGTGTGTGTGTGCATGTGTGTGTGTGTACATCTTAAAATAATTTGGGTCTACGAGTATGACTAAAATATATAAAAAGAATTCATATTTGTTACAGTATAACAATAAAACTTACAATATACGCAGGCAATGCCTGCACAGAGTCGACTCTGTTTCTGAACTGAAAGATATAAATTTTGCTTAGAAAAAATCTGGCACAATTTCGACGCTGCTGGTTACGGTTGAATATCGTATTAGATAAAAGAAATGATTTTCTTGCGCGAAAAGGTTTGTATGCTAGTTAGTGAAATATTCTCACGCATATTTCGGATCATATTCATAAAAGCACAAGGATATTCAGATTTAACTAGAATCTAAAAATGTACCTGTAATTTCACAGAACAGTGAGACACCTGTTCCTGATACGATATGAAAAAGTTATAATGACTGGCGGGGACTTTAGAGTATTTCAGTTCCTCCACTATATTGTAGGGAACACTACTCAATAGTTCTCATTTCAACTCATTTCCTATTGCGGCACACACGCACACACACACACGAACACACACACACATATATATATATATTATATATTATATATATATATATATATATATATATATATATATATATGTGTGTGTGTGTGTGTGTGTGTGTGTGTATGTATGTATGTGTGTGTGTTGTGTGCGTATGCGTGATTGTGTGCGGGTATGTAGGTGTAGTATACGTCGGCTTTATTTTTGACCGTATCTTTCCAAGCTTTATAATAATTCTGCTTCTTTTCTCTTAAATATCATTAAAGCGATTAAGAATGACAATAAAAACTAATCATGGACAAACTACCATATTTAACACGGGTTTGAAAGAAGTGCATATTTTGTTGGAAATTTCACCTACTACTATACCGTCTTCTTAAACAGACTTCAGTATTTTTCATCTACTTCTTTGCATGTTAACAAGTGAACGATCTTTGGTATTTCTGTACGCCCGAATAAAGCTATATATTAAGAGATAATTTTTTTTTAGATGGAACGTTTCTTTACTAGCAAAATTCACTTATCAATGAAAACTTGAAATTTCATAATAATCCAGACATAACAGCAAAAGCAATCCGCCACTCTAAAAACGTCTCTATCTAACGTATTCCAATTTGGACAACATGTGTTGGTGTCCTCGTATTTATTTACAAACGCGGCACCGGGTTGTTCTTTTGATCTGCATAGCAGACGTCAGGTTGTATAACACCATTCATTTGTAGCTCAGTCTCCATTGACTGTAAAAATATTCTCTAAGTTTCGTTTCAATTGCTTCTTTCTGGTGTGGAGGTTAAGTCTTTGAAACATCGTTGGATAGATGCAAAGAAGGTTCTTTAATAGATTTTTTAGCTAAGAGAAGAAGGTGAAGTCTGAGATACATTTCGCTTACAAAATCATTGGAGAACAAACACTGCTCAATATACAGACAAATGAACTAACATCCGCAACAGGGTCAGTCACGTAGGCAAGTCGCCTCCTGGGATAGTCAACATAATTTCCCAGAGAAGGCATTGTTGATATTATTGTCAGCATAGATAATGCTGACCCCAGGTGTTCACACACCGGGGTGTATCGTCAATCTTCCTGCATGACCTCCTTGGTCTCTGGCCTGGTTCTTAGTAATGTGCATTACTCTACAGAATGTGTACATACATTCTTTATTTAATGTAACCCTTACATAACGCTCGGTCACGTACAAAAACATTAGCCAGGTCGGAAAGATTGACTTACATATGATATGTAATAGTGTGATTTTAGATAAATACAAAAGATATGGTAAACATATAACTACCAACATAGTGATTAAGGAAATGATATTTAACTGGTTATAATGCAAAAACCACGTATATAGAAAATGCTTATAACCAAAAAAGAAATACATGGAGTATACAAATACAGATCCACGTATAAGATATATGCATATGATATAATTCTAAATACTAAGGATCACATGTGATATAGAATGATACATTTATATAATGCAAGTCATGAAGATACATATTCAACATAAAATACTAATGTATTTCTGATGGTTACATGACACAAAGATTATATGTTAAAAAATCATATATTAATAAAAATTAATGGTACCAAAATATGATAAGATATAAGGTAACAGATTGAGTATAGGTGCTACTTGATATATGAATACATGTATATATTGATTCAAATTACTGATACAAATAAATGTGACTAAAATATGTGCACTTTATATAGATTCCTAGTGTGTACACGCACATATATATTCATTCATTGTTTAACTTCTATATGCTTCAAATAAGCGTGCTGATAGATATAATTTAAGATACTGATACAGATACTTTTACATATGGAATGCTTTGTCAAGGAGGTTTCTACTACACAGTTAGCCAGCATCTTAAACAACTTTTCGCGCATTTCACAGTTCCAAACAACTTCCTTGAGTCAAGAGAAATGGTCAGTTTCATATGGCTCGGAAATCAAATGCCTTAAGGGCATAGGGGAGATTGTCTGGCCGAGTTCCGACGTTCTGTTGATTAGCCATTCTTGTTCCCTTCTTTATACGCCAAGCGAATACGTTCTTGATGACCAGAATCACCACCGTCACGAAAATCACAGCTAACAAAATGTAGAAATGAAGATCCTCATGGACGTCCTAAGCGGGGGGAGTATGGTCCATGGTAGCCAGACGCGTCAGCTGCTGGGCTACCTTTTGGTTAAAAGGCAAAGGGAGTGCTGGGATATGGGTATTACCCCAAGAAAAATTTGCTAAATATGCCCTCTCCCTTATGATGGTGCTTATTCCACGAACGGTGTAGTTGGTCGTTGCTCCACTGCAACCGTCCGCAGCGACGAACAGTCGTAAAGTTGCAGCTGAGCCATCCGGGCATGCGACTTTAAATTCTTCAACAGTGAACCGCAGCCAGGTTCCGTTATTCAGCCTGTAAGCGAACTAATATTTGTCAAAAGGGTAAAGTTGATCCAGACATCGTTCGTTTGTATGGGAACAAGAACCGTTAAGGGTTAGGTCTACCTCGCGTAAACTCTCAGATACATTGTGGAATTCAAAGGAGTCAGCCGTGCAAACCCTATTATCCATGGCATTGTAGCATTGAGTGTACAGGTCCAGGTCTTTGATGACCGTAAAAGTTTCCTTATTAGGGGAAATTAATGCGTAGCCAGACAAATTCGATATTACTGGTAATGAGCTATTTGACATATAAGTAGGAAACGGAGCTATTTTGTAAGATTTCCATGCAGCAGAAGAATCGAACGGGATATTAATCATAATTCTGTAGTTTTCCATGCTTACTGAGATTAAGCTATAATAAAATTCAATCCTATCTGCTCCTAACAAAGGAGCATAACAAAGTTTCTCACGCGCATTCTCTAAAGTTAATGTTAAGTCTTTGATTGGCAACAGATGCGGTGAAAGAACTCCCTTTGTAGCTAGCGTGATCGCCTCCACATAATCTTTGGATTTTTCTATAAAATGTGAAATTTTCATGTGGATATGATCTACCTTCGAACTGTAATATGCTAAAGTTGCAAGCAAGTATTGCACATCCATGATCTGATTTATATTACTGAAATGTTCTTTCACCAAGGTCATAAGCTGATTTATTGACTCTCATTGTTTGTGAAGTTCAGAGAAAATTAATTCATGTTGATGTAAAAATTCAATTCTCTTATTCTGATCGTTAACTTTAAGACGATTGGATATTTTCCTAGACCTAAGCTTGCTACTGATCCAAATATATTAAGAGCTGCGAAGATAAATGGGTTACGTCTTTCTACGTTGTTGTGTCTGACAGTCCACATAAGGAGATCTAACGCTAAGCATTCTGATTCAGCCGTCTT
This sequence comes from Macrobrachium nipponense, assembly GCF_015104395.2. Classification (NCBI taxonomy): domain Eukaryota; kingdom Metazoa; phylum Arthropoda; class Malacostraca; order Decapoda; family Palaemonidae; genus Macrobrachium; species Macrobrachium nipponense. The sequence goes on along the minus strand of NC_087201.1, from coordinate 149,445,624 downwards.
GTTTTGCAAATCATAGGGCAACAACTCGGCCATACCCAAAGCCTGAGCCAGTGGATTCTCTGGGTTAAAAGGAAAATGACGCCTGTGCAATTGATTCAGTGACTCAGCAAATTGCGATAAGTCGCTTTTAAGATTAATGACATAATTTTCTGGCAAGAAAATCGCTTACAAATCAACTTCAAGAATTACTTTGCTTGCTGTAATGAATACGTCCTCGGTTCTTTCAATGATGGAGCCATGAGTAAATTGGATATTTCTTGTTTTTGGAACTCGTCCCACACGAGAAAAATGTCTGAACAAACAGTACTAATCCCAACTATATAAGATTCATGTTGGAAACCTGCAAATAGTGAATTATATGTAATTACTCATGTTTGCATTAGCTACTTCTTATTCAATACAGATAGAATATATTTTCATACAGGTTTTATATATACTAGTTTATGATGTAAGTTTTATATATATTAGTTTATGATGTAATTTATATATTTATAGTAGTTATGATGTAAGTTTTATATATACTATACTCTGTTTTTTTTCATCTGTCCATCCGCCTGTGGTGTTTTTGTATGGCAACACTGCGTCCCGGGCTTTAGATAGTTACATTCAGCTTACACTCAACGATTAGAATAATATCCTATTTCGAATATTAGAGGTGTAATTCGCATACAGTAAATTATTAAAACACTTTTCAGTTGCAAATGTACGCCCAGATATCCTTTTATTTACCTAAAACTTACAATTAGCGTAACTATCTAAAGCCCGGGACGCAGTGTTACCATACAAAAACCCCACAGGCGGGTGGACAGATGAAAAAAAACAGAGTATAGTTATGATGTAAGTTTTATATATAAGTATAAATATATTGTTCTCCTTTGTCCTTTTCTTCCCCTTTTTCCATTAGCTTCGAACATGAGCCAACGGAACTATTCGTATGTCAGTAGGCTGTGCTATGTTTTGAACTTTTAGCCTGTTTGCCGTTAATATTTCTATAAAACAAAACGGTCCTTGAAATTTAAGTATTAGTTTATAGTTCAAACCCTTGCGCACGTATAATTGTATATAGATTCGATCACCTACTGCATATGGTTTTGTTTGTTTGGCGGTTTTATCATGATTCTTTTTCATTATGATTTGGGCTTCTTCTAGATTTTTATGAAGTATATTATATCTGCTTACACTTGCATCCATAACATCCCTTTAGGGATTTGTTAAATTAATGGTAGGCGTAAGGATATGGAAAGGCGTCCTAGCGAAAGTGCCATAAAATGCTTCATGTGGCGACATTTTTATAGATACATGATATGAATAGTTAAGAGTACTTAAAACTGCGGGGATGGCAATATCCCTAGGATCCATTCCCCCAAGTGTAACTCGTAGGACATTTAACACTTTCCTATTTATCATTTCCACCAAACCGTTTGACTCTGGGTGATAAATCATGGTATTGATATTCTTAATGCAAAGGAATTCGCATAACAAATTAAGGAAATGATTATTGAATTCTCCACCAGAGTCAGAGATTATCATGTATGGAATTCCGTGTTTACAGATGAAGCACTCGTAGAATTTCCTAGCGCATTCAATTGCAGTTTTTGTTTTTAGTGCTATTAGTTCTGTGTAACGAGTCAAGGCATCAATTAACACCAAGAGGTGTTTATTTTTTCTGTCAGACTCGTAAAACCCTGTTAATAAATCTAAGTGTACTCTTTCAAAGGGTTGATTTGGCATGGGGAAGGCCCCTAGGCTGACAGCTTTCTTAGCATGAAGCATGACCTTTGTTTTCATGACATATGTGACAATTAGGTATGTGTTTTCTTATATCTGTAAGCATTGTAGACCAGTAAAATAGTGATTTGGCCTTCTGTGACATGACAGAGAACCCAGGATGACCATGCCATGTAAGAGATTGGAATGCAACCAGTTTAGAATGATTAGTATAAGAGAGATTGGTACTATACCTGGTCGTTAGTCACCTGCGGTGTGCTTCGGGTTTTCCTCGTCATGGACCTACGCAGAATATTATCTTTGATTATATAATTCTGCTGCGCATACTTTAAATATTCTTTTTCGTTAGGATTTATGTTCAAAGCATCTATTATTTTACTTAATGGCTGATCTTTCCTTTGTTCAGTCTGTACCAGTTCAGCGCTCCAACCCGGGTCTTCAATGTGTGCGATCATTTGGATTAGTGAATTTTCTTGTTCAGATACTGTTTTAACAATGGGCACGGATGTTGCTATATCTTCTAGTTCAGCTAATGGTTCCAAACATGTTGGCGTGGGGTTGCGAGATAATGCGTCAGTGATGATATTTGCTTTCCCAGGTAGGAATCCTATCTTTGTTCCAAAGTCCTGAATGATCATATGTCACCGAGTTCTTTTGGGACTGTGAATAAAGCCTTTGAAGAACTCGGTGAGGGGCTTATGGTCAGTAAGGACCTTAACAGGATAGCCGTAGATTATGAACTTAAAATGTACTAGTGAGTTAACGATACCTAGCCCTACCTTGTCTCTGCTTGGGTAATAGTATCCTCCTGAAGTGCAAGATGGGCAAATCATAAATAAAACAAGTGAATCGATGCTGCCAGAATATTTTTCTTATTTTCTTAAAAAATCTTTTTTTTAACAGGGTAACCGAGGGAAAGCCAAGACAACTTCCCATGCTACATTCATCCTAAATGGAGGCTGAGGTCCTTTTCATAAGAATTATAGTAACAGTCTCTTGAGGCGCCTATGCAGAAATATCTCCCTCAACACGTTATAAGACTGAAAACTTTTATGTATCTGTAATAGAACTTGTTTCTACCTGATATTTATCTTTGAAAATAGAGGATGAAGCCCCTTTTATAAAGAAAAAAAGAAGTTCATATATTAAAGTCTCTTGATGGGCCTACACAGAAACATCTCCCGTAGCACGTTGTGAGGAGACTGAAAAATCTATTCTTTTACTTTCTGTATTATGAGACTCGCTAGCTTGACCTACAATAGCTTGGTAACGGTCACCTCTTTTTGCTTTTCTCAGCAGACACCGGGCAAGCTATCAAGCTTGTTAGTGAGTTGTCCTGCCTCAGAAATTCCATACTGCGTGCCTAACATTCTGTTCTGAGGCAAGTCATGCATTTCTTGAGCAGTCCACCGAAACCTCACCGGCTTGCCAGGCCTGTTGAGAACTTTTCTGGAATGCTAATGTGTACCAACCAAAAGAAACTATATCTCCCTTCTGATTACAGAGGTCCCAGCATGACATCCGAGCATTATTTTGGTAAGGTTTCAGCCAATGCACCTCTGCATGGCCGCCCAGCCCCTTGCCCTAATTGCACTTTGGTCTTAGGACCACAGTGATGTCGCCTCTTCCGTGAGGAATCTTGTCTCCGAGAACTGGCTCTATTCAAGGAGGTTTTATGTAAGATTTTTTTCCTATACTGTTGGTTTCACATTTTCTTTAATAGGAAGCAGGCTTTCTCTCATCCTCAGTGATTTGGTGGATATTTTAACAGCATATCAGGAAGATTAACCTCTTGCCGAAAATATATACTAAGATACTTAGAGGGAAAGCTTAGGAGCACGCTTAAAGAACCAGCTGAGGGATGAATCCTCACAAAAAGAGCTTACTTAGCGACCCAGTCATTTGCTAAGAAAATGTGATGGAAGCCCCACCAATCATATATATATATATATATATATATATATATATATATATATATATATATATATATATATATATATATATTATTGAAATTCTTTTTACATAAGGATGAAGCATTAAGTGTTTTAGAGATGAAGATTTGTGTGATATAATAAGATTGACCAAAGTAATCAGGGAGAGAAAGCTTAACATTTTTATGTACCTGCAATATCTACAGACCAACTTAAACTGACTTTGAGCGTGACTTAAAATGTTTGCAAGAATTTCCGGCAACGAAATATTTATTTGTTGTTATTGGCGTCTGATAACTAATATTTATCTGGTTATTATTATTATTTTTTTTTAAATAATTCCAAGGTAAAATTTCTCTGCCTGTGTCAAAATCATTGAAAAAACACCAAATCTCGTAACAATTCCTGTAAAAGTTACTAATTCATTTCATAAACCAAGATAGAGCGTAACAAGTTGTATTATCACTGAAGATATGAAACCAGTCGTTATTTTCTTACAAGTCCCTGAAAACCTCTAAACAGCCCAACAATGTTATAGGTTTAATTCGTGTAAATTGAGTTTATTTTCGTCTATATTCAATATAATGATCCAATAAGAATTTCAAAAATTTTCTTGTAAAATGGAAGAAATCAAGAATTAATCCTCTTGCAACCAATTTCTCTTTTCTCATACAATTCTGATTACAATGCTTTTAAAAAGTATTTACAATTCGTCTTTAATTTGTATTTTTCGCCTTGTTTCTATTTATTTGGAATCTTCAATATTTTCCTGTGGTCTGATTTTAAGAGGAAGAAATGAGAAAACTACCAAAGTAACCTTTACACTTTACACTGGGAAAAATGTGTACATTTTCTCATATTGTTCATCATCCATACTTCTCTCTCTCTCTCTCTCTCTCTCTCTCTCTCTCTCTCTCTCTCTCTCTCTCTCTGTCAATTAAAAATCGAGTAGTGCTGCTTAGAGGGAATAAAAAAAATTATCTGAGACACATTGAACTGAGATTCACACGAAGAAAGGTGTTACCTCTCCGCAACAGGGCTGCTTAAGACGAACCAACCGCAACAGGATATGAATAGAGTTCGGGGAACGAACATCTGGAATGGAGGTGCTAATCAAGAGCGATTTTGTACCCATCGTGCATCGCGTCCGTTTGTGAAAAACTCAGATTTTATAACTCTCAGGCGCAGACTGATTTCGAATGGATGCAAATGAAGGCAGACGGGAGGAACAGATAAACACGCACACAAAACAAACACACACACACACAGTTAAACCACGAGACATTGGAATTAATAATCGTCAACGGGTAGAGTTACCAAGTTTTGATATAAAAAGTGATGTATATAAACCCCGATGTTTTCAAACTTCTTAATTGAGAAGTTAACCTTATTTTTCTAAAGAAAGTGGGTGGTGGTTCCATCACATTTTTCATCACATTTTCTTAGCAAATGACTGGGTCGCTAAGTAAGCTCTCTTTGTGAGGATTCATCCCTCAGCTGGTTTTTTAAGCGTGCTCCTGAGCTTTTCCTCTAACTATCCTAGTATATATTTTCGGCAAAAGGTTAATTATCCTGATATGCTGTTAAAATATCCACCAAATCACTGATGATGAGAGAAAGCCTGTTTCCTATTAAAGAAAATAGGAAACCGACAGTTTAGGAGAAAAAAATCTTACATAAAGCCTCCTAGAATAGAGCCAGTTCTCGGAGACAAGTTTCCTCACGGAAGAGGCGACACCACTGCGGGTCTAAGACCAAAGGGGCTGGGCAACCTTGAAGAGGTGCAGTGGCTGGAACCTTACCAAAATACTGCTCGGATGTCATGCTGGGACCTCTGTAACTAGAAGGGAGCTATAGTTTCTTTTAGTTGGTACACATTAGCATTCCAGAAAAGCTCTCAACAGGCCTGCCAAGCCGGTGAGGTTTCGGTGAACTGCTCAAGAAATGCATGACTTGCCTCAGGACAGACTTAGGCACGGAGTATGGAATTTCTGAGGCAGGAGGGCTCACTAACAAGCTTGATAGCTGAAAAACGTAAGAAGAGGTGACTCGCAAGCTTGTAGGTCAAGCTAGCGAGTGTCATAATACAGGAAGTAAAAGAATAGTTTTTTCAGTCTCCTCACAACGTGCTACGGGAGGTGTTTCTGCAAAGGCCCATCAAGAGACTGATATATGAACTTTTTTTTTTTCTTTATAAAAAGGGGCTTCATCCTCTATTTTCAAAGGTAAATATCGGGTAGAAACAAGTTCTATTACAGATACATAAAAGATTTCAGTCTTCTCACAACGTGCTGCGGGAGATGTTTCTGCGTAGGCGCATCAAGAAACTCTGTGACTATAATTCTTATGAAAAGGACCTCAGCCCTCCATGTAGGATGATTGTAGGATGGGAAGTTGTCTTGCCTTTCCCTCGAGTTACCCTATGTTAAAAAAAATGGTTAGTAAGAAAATAAGAAAAACATTCTTGCAGCATCGATTTACTTGTTTTATTTATGACTCGCCCATCTCGCACTTCAGGAGGACACTATTACCCAAGCAGAGATTCCAGCAATTTTCATTCGGACATTGTCTCAGCTAACCTTCCTGATATTGGTAATTTTCGTTCGGACGTTGCTTCCTGCCACTTGGGAATAGTGGCAGGCTTTGTCAAGTGAAATAATAGTTGATACTATCAGAAGTGCGTAAACCTTCACTAACTACTTGCCGGAGATCTTTAATAATAAAGAGAGAGAGGGAGAGAGAGAGAGAGAGACTGGTCAAATAACTTATGAGTGTAATCTATTAATAAAATTGTTTTTAAAATTTGCTATTAGAAAATAAGATTCTTGTTCTTTACAGGAATTTTTCTCGTAGTAAAGCATCTTTAACTAAAAAAAATATCACAATAAGTGTTATAACTTACAATAAACGATAATTACTTTGTCAGTAATATACTGGACAATCAAGTGAAACGAAATATGAACCGAAAAGGTATATATTTAACAACTGTAGTGGGAAGGAAATACTAACAGGAGACGTAAAACACTACATGTCATTGATCAGTCAGCTCTCCTTAAAATATATATATATATATATATATAATAGTTATATATATTATAGACCTAGATATATATATATGACAGGTAAAAGTGTTCTGTAACAACAGAATTCCATCTAATAAAAGGAGCCCCATAAAAACACCAAAATGTAGAGAGAAAAGTACTATATTTCAGAGACTGCTGTCTCTCTCTTCATATACCTGAAGAGAGAGACAGCAGTCTCTGAAATATAGTACTTTTCTCTCTACATTTGGTGTTTTTATGGGCTCCTTTTATTAGATATATATATATATATATATATATATATATATATATATATATACTATATATATATATATATATATATATATATTATTTTTCCTCATGTTCTCTTACCAGAAATTGAAATAAAATCTTGACCATAATGTGGAAAACTTTTGACAATAACATCAGCCTTGAATAAAAATCTGAGAGTTATGAGAGCGAACAAAGTTTTTGTTATTGATATAAGCTGTTACTAGATCATTGGTTAAGTGATCGTAGTTTCAGAAAAGTTAAACAAAATTCATCCTATTTTATCCCACAATAATAATCTCTTTCACTCAATTTTTATTCTTCTGTTCTAATTCTCTCTACGATAACCTGAAAACACAAAATGATAAGAACACTAGAATTACAAGTAAATATAGGATAATTACCCAGTCAACAATTGTAGATATTATATGTTTGCTGTCGAAAATGTCTAACTGCAAGACCTCCAAGATGATGGGTGAGCCCACGTGAGTGCATTATGCTATTTTAAATAGTGCCAACCTTGAATGGTTTCTTAGTAATACTCATCTGAGGTTATTTCCAATGAAAATATAGGAATTATTGACTCATACAACCTTCCTAAATTCAAAATCCGTTTAGTGGCTGACGAATGTTACTATATTATCTGCCTCTTTGAGTTTCTTCTTAAAATTATTTTGTAAAAATAGCAATTGAAAGTAATCATAAAATTTTTCAGTAAAGAAGACGTAATTTTAAACAGCGGACAAACGGGAGAGACATCTTTTATTAAAATTGGTTCCCCGAGAAGGAGAATACTTTGGAGACTATTCCATCGATAAGTACTGTTACCAATCCCAGGCTTTATTCGTAATGAGAACTGATAGGAAAAAGGTCTTTCTTTTAGTGCATATTTATTCGTATCCAAGTTTCCGCAGACACTTCGAGGTGTCGTTTCTATGTCCGACATTGTTATCAGATGACCATTTCCAGAGTAGTATTGCTTCTTACCATACGCTGGAATCGCTTTAAGGGCGGCTCCGCTATTTCTTACGAGATAGTAGGTTGCATCGCAAGACGCAAATCAACCGAATCATAGTAAATTTGATCTACACATCATTTATTGCAAGAGAGAGAGAGAGAGAGAGAGAGAGAGAGAGAGAGAGAGAGAGAGAGAGATTAGTTTTCTGCTTATATTAAAATATTTTTATATTTCAGTTTTTCACTGATGAATAAACAGAGTAGGCAAAGAGATATGTCCATGAAAAGACTTCTGTTTCCAATCTCAAATGTTCTCACTTGATGCCTCTCATAAGATTCGGAAAGAAGACAAGGAAAGCGGCGCATGTGAGTGCGAACCGAGCCGTGGACAGGAGGCCGACGTCTTCGAAGTTAATTGACAAACAAAGGGAAGTGGGGGCGAGGGAGACTGACGGAATGTCACTTTGATTAATGATGTAAACATCTGAGTAGAGAGAAGGCGGCGACAGTGGGAATTCGTAAAAGGTTGCGGGGAAAGATACAATGACGTAGAAATCCGCCATGTCAGACGAATATAAATTTTAACGGGCGAGAGTTAGAAGTGTAAATGAATATTCTTAAAAAGCATGAAGAATGAAGTAAAAAAGTGAGACGCATATCAAAAGGTCACACATGTTTTTTTTAGATCATTTTTACTTTACACTGTCCGTTTGGGGACCACAGTCTCAACCGTCACAAAAGTTCGCGTTTCATCGGAAGAACTGGCAAGAAATTGTTCCGGATTCGAATGGTAAAGTGGAACTTGTTTCTCCTTTTCGTTTTCGTTTCTTTCCTTGCCTGTTGGTGAATATGAGATGAGACATTTCCACTTTAAAAATCATTGTCATCTTTTGTTTTCATATTCCTTCACCTTTCCCTGCAACATTTTTCACTCCAAGTCTTTTCTCTCAACAATGAAGCAGGAATTTCGTGCAGGTCCTTTAATCTCTTGAGGTCTTCTCTTTATTCTGAACAGGCAGCGGCGGCGGCCTGTTAATATGCGGAGCAGAGCCTTCCCCGATTTGCACATTTCTCTCGGTAGAGCCTCTACAAGTCACAGGAAATAAGATTTCGTCTTATTTATTTTTCTGTCTCGGGAGTTTATTCGATCACAACATACGAATAAATAAGGTTTTCCTAAGTTTAATGGGAATATTTCTGTTTTGTAATATCTAGTTACAGGACTTCCATTTGAGTCTAATGAATGCTTGGATGTTTTGGCAAATTTTTTTTCATCATTTGCGTTTACGATACTAGGCAATTTTTTAATTAATTATTAGTTCGTCATCACACATTCTAAAATCAACAATTAAAGTATAAATGTGGTAGTGTCCATTGCGCTCTCTTTTCTTCAGCCACCTCTTATTGGGGAGAATGGTTATATATTATATATTATATATATATATATATATATATATATATATATATATATATATATATATATATATATATATACACACACACAAACAACACACACATATATATAATATATATATATATATATATATATATATATATATATATATATATATATATATATATATATGTATATATGACATTAATTTTGCCACAGCAAAATTTTACCATTAACTGCATTAACATGCATCAGCCGAAATAGCTATGCAGACCAAAACTAACGACAGTAGATGGTCACAATGAAGGCATACCCATTGTAGATTTAGTTTAACCTCATCTATAGAGAATCCTTTCCTGTTCTTACAAACAAATATAAATGGGAAAAAGAAAAATTCAGCAGAGAGACGAGAGAGAGAGAGAGAGAGGGAGAGGAGAGAGACCTGAGTAAAGAGAGAGGGGAGAGAGAGAGAGAGAGGTCCAAATAAAACATTTCCCTTAAACAACAACAATGAAAAATTCAAGTGTCAGAAGGAGGTCTATTTACAGCTGTTCCTTCTGTCACAGACGGTTTCTTCTAATGGCTGCAAGAAACTATTTCCTTAAATATTTCCTCAACCTTTTCTTCATTTCTGATGATATTTATGTCATTCCCATATTATTTCTTCTTATGAAAGGTCAGTTTAAGTATTTCCTCCTGCTTTTTGGCGTTCCTGACGATACTTTACGTTCCTTCTCATCTTATTTTTTCACCTTAAGATGGATTTTAAATACTTCATTCTCCGGAGACTGTTTGTAACAGATATTGAATATATAATTTTCTTTTCTTAATGTCCAAAATATCCCTTCGATGGAACTCGCGTAGCATCCATCTGAGCCTTTGACTATTCAGTGAAAACAGCGGCAGCGTCGATTTCCTAATACGGAGACTGGCCATGAATATTCAAATCACTGAATTATATGTTAACATGGGCCATGCATCGGTTACTTCGGCACGAGAGCTCGTTTACCAGAACGCCATGGATGGCAAAGCACCAAATCGGGATAATGAATTTCTGGGGAATGAAATCCCATTTGATCACATCCCAGTGATGAAACAACAGATACTAACATTTAAACAATATTAATTTTGGTTTTGTAACTGATGTAGCTATTATGGTCATTAATTCTGGATCGTTATCGGCAACCTTATTTTTATTGTTGCTACTTTTAACACTCTTGTAGGTTAGCAACACCACCTATTACCATTAATACTATTATTAGCTCTCTCAATGCACCACATGTCGTAACTGTAATGACATTTGGGATCTGCCAATTGGAGCATTAGCCGTCATAATTAATTCCCATCATATGTGACATATGACATCAAATGACACAGCTATTGCCATATTTGGAGAACGCCAGTGTTGGTTATCTGCTTTCCTTCAAGTGCTGAACAAAGTGAATTCCTTACACTAAAATCAAAATACCAGTGAGGTTTTGGAATTTAATCATTACTTTTCCACATACTTACATACGTAAACATATTATGTAAACATACTATGTAAATGATAGATAGATAGATAGATATAGATTTATAGATACTTATAAAACACTCTGATTGCTTTTCATTGAACTATGCTAATTTTCTATTACATGGCATAAAGACCAATAGTTTCCTTCTACTAAGAAATTACAACCACGAAAGAAGTTGATCGATGGTGTCTTTCCCATAAGAAATCCTCTTCGTCTGGCAATTAGGTTATAACCCCGGAGACACTGATTGATTACCATACAAGATCTGAAGCGAAGCCATTTATTTTCATTATTTTATCCATGTTTCTTTTTTTTTCTTTTTTTTTTAGCGAGGACAATTCCCCCAATTTCCTTCCCTCCATGAGACCTGATGGTGATCTTTATTTCCGTTTCCAGACAGATCCGTGCAATGTTGCGAATGCACTTCCCACTCCCCACTCCCACACACGCACACACACACACACACACACACACACACACACACACACACACAAGAACCTTAATTAACTTAATCATTGTTCACGCTCACCTTATGTTTTAGTTACGAGCACCTGAACGCTATAGCTGCATTCTCTTCTGTTCTGTATCTCCAAGTAAACTTTGTCTCTTCCACATTTATCAACATCCACAATCCTTTCACAATATTTTAATTCAACAAGTACACTCTTCTTGTCATGCCCCCTCCGTGCCATTCACACAACTCTATTGACAGCATAGATGTAGGTTTTAATTACTATTTGTTTTTTTACTTTAATTTACTACTTTGCTTACCAGTTAGTTGATTTTAGTTTAAAATACGAGGTTTTTTTGGAAACGATCTTCCATATATTATTATATATATATATATATATATATATATATATTATATATAGTAGTATATATATATATATATATAATATATAATATATATATATATGATATTATATATATATTACCATATATATATATATATATTCTATATATATATTATATATATATAATTATCTATCTAATATATATATATATCTCATATACATAGATATTATATATCTAATATCATCTCTCTATATATATAATATATTCATATTATCTCTTATATATCTATTATATATAATATCTATCTTACCTATAATATCTGTATATTTATTATATCATATCAATATATATATATATATATTATATATCTATATAATATAATAGTATATATATATATCGAGCTACTGATGTCCTTTAATATCTAATTCGCTCTACCTGGGAATTAATATATTTTCATATATCTTTAACCGAAGGGGAACTTTTTAGGCGATAATAGAAATGCCGGCCGATGGGCACGAACCATCCACATCTTCTATTATGCCATTCGACATAAAAGTTTCCGCATTTGAGGATTAATTCTCAGCCATAAAAATTCTCTCAATAAACTTGGAAACATTTTGTTTCCTCTTTTTATATATAAAACAATTCGTTTTTTTAGGGACAAATTTCTTCCTTTCAGAAAACAAGTTTTGGCGATTCACTTTAAAGCTTTGTCCTTTCCTTACTTTGACGGATGAGACAATCTTTGATCTGCCTTTAATAAGAAAAATCTATTTCATTATCTGGTCATTATGGAATTGGAAAATACAAGTTAGGCCAAAAGTAAAAAGCTGAGACCTACAAGGTCATTCAGTGCTGAAAATAAAGATGAAACAATTGTTAAGCGAGGGTGAAGGAAAGAAGTTGCTAGGAGTGAGTGGAAAGTACAATGGAAAAAAGGGAATATGAACGGAGGTATAGTTAAAAGAAGGGACGCTGCAGCGAACCTTAAATCATGCATACAGCGCACCGCATGAGATACGCTGATGCCACTATCCCGTAAGGGGAATCTGGTCATTATTTATCAAATCTTTTACCAAAAAAGTGAAAACATTTAACTAAATTTTCACGATCAAAGCTTTCCCGTCACCAAATTCTTTCAGGAGAACCGTTTTCAGTTCGTTCCCTGATCGTCAACACAAGAAGAACTCGAATTCTGTGATCGTTCAATTTACCCACTGACTGTGCATCGGGCAAAGAGTTCGAGGCTGCGACCATGAAAGCCGCATTGCTTGTCGTAAAAGCCTGTCTGCTGCCGCTTCAGAAGCGCGAGAGAGATTTTGATCCCTCAGCGTCTTAAAGGTATTTCATCCATTAGGATGTTTTCTGGGTCTCTCCAAAATTCCGGTTATGTCCTCTTATCCTACGTCCTCGATAACGAAAACTCTTCATTAGGACACTTTGCTGTTCCTCCCTTAACGTCGGGGGAGTTTGGTTTTAAAGACCTCGTTCTCGACAAGGCGCACCCAGAGGGTCTTCTTTGTTGTGCTTGCGCTGATCGCATCATTTCCTTCTCTATATTTTTTTAATTTTTTTTAAATAGTCACACTCACCCCGGAGGATCATTTCCATCCCTTTCTTTAGTCGAGGTTTTGTCATTACCGGTACCTCTTCTGAAATCAAAAGGGAGTACGTTGCAAAGTGTTTGGGCTTCCTCTCGGCTAAGAGAATACCAGAAAAAAATCTTCGATTTATGTTTCTACAACATCACTCGTTACCGAAATAGCCCTTTGGTTACACTAAGGGTCATTGTTGGGATCTCTTTGAGTTCTGTCTTTCAACAGAAGTCGTGAAATCGAGGAAAGAACTTTATGCGAATACCCAAACCTGCATTTAAACTAGACATATTGGTATCATACTACTCATACCCGTAAAACGATCGAGAACGATCTCAACTTCGCATTGAAATGAAATTGGAAAAACCTTTCCCTTCCTCGCACAATAGAAAAGGAATGCTAGTGTCTCACTGCAGTTTCCTGAAAGCTCAAAAATTTTGCAGGATGCCTGAATATTAACAGCGAATAGTAATTTCTGACAATGTAGACAAAATGCTCTTTGTGGTTGCTAGAAATCCATTAGAATAAAAAAAAAAAAGTGGATAGGATAGGATATTTTTTCAACTTGCGACAATTCCATATTAATGTGTCGTTAATTTGAGTATATTTTACTTTTCAGACCAGAACAATGACACAGAGAGACAGTTCATAAACAATTAACCCTTGCTTGTTTCACACATGACCACATTTTTTTCCTAAGGCAAGTTGCCTAGGGTTCAAGGAAACTAAGATATCCTAAATTAATTCTATGAAGTAATGAATGGGTGAGAAGATTTTGATTGAACCAATCCTGGATATCTTTAAAGATTAATTTGCCTGCCAGCTGGAATCCTACCCATAATTCCTGGTGGAATCCTACCTATCATTCTTGCTGGAACCTATCTATAATTCTTGCTGGAATCCACCATATAATTCCTGCTGGGCTCTTACCTATCATACCTGCTGGAATCCTACTAATCATTCTAGCTGGAATCCTACCTATCATTCCTGCTGGAATCCTACTTATAATTCTTGCTGGACTCTTACGTATCATTCCTGCTGGAATCGTAATTATTTTTCCTGCTGGAATCCTACTTATCATTCCTGATGGAATCCTACCTATCATTCTAGCTGGAATCTTACTTATCAATCCTGATAGAATCCTACTTGTAATTCCTGCTGGAATCCAACACATGATTCCTGCTGGAATCTTACCTAATATTCTTGCTGGAATCCTACTTATCATTCCTGCTGCAATCCTACCCATCATTCTTGCTGCAATCCTGCCGGTCATTTATGCTGGAATCCTACCTATAATTCCTGCTGCAATCCAAAATATAATTCTCGCTGGACTCTTACCTATCATTCCTGTTATAATTCAACATATAATTCATGCTGGACTCTTACCTATCATTCCTGCTGGAACCCTACTTATCATTCCTGCTGGAATCCAACATATAATTCTCGCTGGACTCTTACCTATCATTCCTGCTGGAATCCTACCTATTATTTCCTGCTGGAATCCTACTTATCATTCCTGCTATTCTTGACATCTGCTCATTGATTATATAATTACATTTTTGATAGAATAATATACTTACAGTGTCTTGCCATGAAATGTGAAAATATGTCAATTATGAAAAAATAATGTGATTACATTTTTTTTCTTATCACTATGATATTGAACACACATTAACTTAGGCGCTATTTTCAGTAACAGAGGTGGAATTTTGGCGCTGGAAAGAAGTTTGGTAAACAAGGAGGCAAAGAAATTTTCTTAACACTGTATCAAAATAAAATAAAAAATAATACATTCCTAAAAAATAGAATAAACTCTTATCTGATTTATAAAGCAGCATCATAATAAGTAACTGAAAGTAGGTACACAATAAAGGATTCAGTGATAAGCAGATGCAGCCACTTTGTGTTTATTAGATGCGCATAAAGATTTTCTGCACTCTTTGAACTCCTTGTCGTACTAAATTTTTATTTCTGACCCGACTCTTCCACCGACGTATCCTGTTTACTTAGCCGGAAAAGTGAACCTATTCTATACAAGGCTTTAGAAAATCGGGTAGAAACAGTTCAAATTTTTCATTAAGAAAATTTAAGGAATTATCCCAAAATTTGAAATCTACTGAAATTTTAACTAAATTTGCTGAAGATTTTTAAAATAAACATAAAGATCTTTGCCAATTCATTGTCCATGAAATATTCATTAAGCAGAAAATAATTTTTTTTTCAAAATCCCAAAGGTTTGGAAATTCAAAAAGGAAATTCCCAACTTCACGGGACTCTGTGGTCATCTAATTAGGATTTTGTCAGAGAGAGAGAGAGAGAGAGAGAGAGAGAGAGAGAGAGAGAGAGAGAGAGAGAGAGAGAGAGAGAGAGAGAGAGAGAGAGAGAGAGAGAGAGAGAGAGATTCACCACTGAGTTTGGGCTTGGTAATTGCTAACCCAGAATCGAATTACGAATTTTTAAATTTTCATTTAGGGAGATATTTAAATAACTGTTACTACTGCAACCCTCAGTCTTTTACCAGTCTTACGGCGTCAATGACCTTCGATGTCAGGATGCCAGAAAACTTCCAATCATTCATTCATTCGTTACCAGTCTTACATACAATGGCAGAAAGCATTACATACTTTGGATAAGTACGTAAGTACTACACAATGTTCCGTGACTCGCAAAAGCCAAAATGAATCTGTTTTATTAGAATTGTACGAAAACTAAACTTCAGGATGTTAAAAACGCGTCATAACCCGAAGGATCTATCCCTGTGAAAAAAGAAGAAGAAAAAGGGAGCACCTAAGCCAGGCAATTCGCGTCTTGACAACTCTTTCTCCCCACTCTCTTTTATTCACTATCTCTCACCATCTCTCGCTTTCTCTCTCTTATGTTAGGCCGCCATCACAGTAAATCCCACAATGCATTCTGAGGATGCAATTCCGTTCTTTGCGAAGACTCTCAAGTCTTCATAATCACAGGACTTTATTAAGGCTCTCGAGAGTAGGGGCTATTATTTTTCAGTCCTGCGTCTCTGGAACCCCGCAATGGGCAGTTGACTCGTTGAGTGCAGAGAAGTTCCTTCCTTAGCTGCTTGTTTTTTTTTTTTTTTTTTTTTTTTTTTTTTTTTTTTTTTTTTTTTTTTTTTTTTCTTTTTTCAGTTATATGACTCTATAGTATCAAGTGAGGAGCATGTTACGTGTTTGTTTTACTTGGGTTTTGTGTGCGTGCGTGCGTATGTGTGTGTGCATGTGTTTGTGTGTGTGTGTGTGTGTGTGTGTGTTTTCGTATGTGTGGCTTTTACAAAAGTTAATGCATGGAATGTACTGGAATGGAATATAAAGGCCAAACACTAAGACCTATGAGTTCATCAGCGCTGAAAAGGAAATTGAAAGTAAAAAGCTATTAAAGGTGGAACAGAAGGAAAATTTCGTAGTTACAATGTGAAACAATTGCTAGTAGAGGATAAAAATAAGATGGAAGAAAGAGAGTATGAACGAAGGTACAGTAAGTGGATTGAAAGGAGTTGCAGCTAAGGGTCGAAGGGACGCTACAAAAAACCTCAAGTAATACCTACATTGCACCGTGAGTTGCACTGGAGGCAGTATCCACCTACGGGGAGATGTTAAATCGTGATCAGAGGCGACCATCATAAATTATGGTATTTGGACTAATGACCTCCATGCCCCTAGTTATGTATACAGCACTGTTAAATTATAACACATTTAAATAAAGAAAAATCCTATGGTAGTAATTCATCCACGAAAGATTAAGTGATAGTTTTGTTATTTTGGAATAATGATTATTATCCACGAGACACTTATTGCTATTGTTAGTGGTGTAATCATGCCATCAGAAATGACGGTAATATACGGGAGGGTCAAGAGAGGGTCCCAACCCAAGGGACATTGCACACCGTCCCGAAGTTAATCGAGGTACATATAATATTATATCATTTATTCTTAGAAAATTCTCCTTGTTACAACTGTGAGCTCTATCCTTTTCTTCAATCTAAACGAGAGAGAGAGAGAGAGAGAGAGAGAGGAGAGAGAGAGAGAGAGAGAGAGAGAGAGAATTGATTTCATTTCCCGAGGTTTTTTAGCAACATTTCTTGCATCGCTTCTGTGTCTCAATAGCCGTTTCTCGGTCGTGGAAACTTCATCTCGTCAGTCCATTGAATACCTCTGCAAAATTATCCAAAGGCATTTGGCTACTGAGATAGATCACAATGCTTGTAATTGTGACGTTATTTTATTTTTTTTTTTTTACCTCGTTTTGTATTCATTTTACGTTGTAGACCGAGAATGACTAATTAATACACGTTTCTTTGGGTATAGTTATTAGTTTATCGTATTACTCTAATTCTTCGTTCGATGTGAATACAAAAGAACGTTTATGTATCTACCTTGTCTCGCTATGTTAAGTATCAAAATTTATGCATAATGAGTTTAGATTGTTTTAGTCCAGCTGCCTATTCCTTTATTCTTGTTTCCTAACTATCAAACTTAGCTGCTCCTCTGCTTTGAATTTGCTGAACTCACTGACAGAAGGTCCCTGCGTTTCTGAGCGAGGGCGTCAAGCCGATACGAGAAAGATAGTAATGTTGATCACTTCTTGGAGTAGTAAGGATAGTGAGGAGGGATAGTACTTAATCCAAGAGACGAATAAATTATATTTTTTTATAGGTACTATACAACTTCGGTGACTTATGGGAAACAAAGTTAAATATATTTACCGCACATTTCCTTTTCCGGACGTAATAAAGCCAAGTTCCTTAGTATTGAGGTCTCATGCCACCAGAATTCAATATCAGGTAAGAATCTTTAAATGTGCGAAACGAATGGCCCACAAGGTACAGCTGATTGCCATCAGTGTATATGTCTGGAGAGCAATAATCCTTTGCATCTCTTGGCATATTTCCCACCAAGTACAAGGCCCAGGCCAGCATAAATCCTAGCCAACGACAGATGTCCTTTTTGTGGCATGGATGAAATCAGATGCGGCCACGATGCTTGGAAAACCTACGCAACCTCCCTTTCTTTATTCTCTCTCAAAAAACATATTTTTGTATTTTATATTTTATATGTACTCTAGTACATATAAAATATAAAATACAAAAATGAAATAAAGTAATTAAATAAGTAAATAAATAAATAAATAAATAAATAAATAAATAAATAAATAAATAAATAAATAAATAAATAAATAAAAATAAAAAACTCTCAAGGAAAAGTTATCGAAAATGGAAATATTCCGTAGAGCACATCCAAACACCGTTCTTCATAGTGACTGTCCCTTTATTAAGGCATTGTTTATGGAAACTATTCACATAAAGAAGCCAACACATGACCCATGAACGTACATTAAGACGTCAGAGATTCGAACAGAGTCTTGGGAGCAAGAGAGCAAAAGAATTAGCAATGGTAGCAATACGGCAAACAAATAAAAAGCACACAAACAGCTTTGGGAACTACTAAACATTCCTTTTCGAGTCAGCTTTCCATTGCTGGTTTCCAAAACTGCGAGGCTTAATGATAGCCCCTCACTTGAGAGGTTCCATAAAGAACTGTGATTATGGCGTCTTAGGAGTTTCTAAGTCGAGTATGGGATTTTATCCTCGAAGTATACTAAGGAATATGCCTTGATGATGGACTGGAACTGTCATAAGAGAGAGAGAGAGAGAGAGAGAGAGAGAGAGAGAGAGAGAGAGAGAGAGAGAGAGAGAGTTTATTTAACGGGAAATCTTTGTTTTGTTTACTATTTATATTTTTTCTTTGTTAAGATATAGCCTAAATCATTTCTATGTTTAAGTCATAACGCAGCTTTAGGCTAAAGCAATAATTAATAACAATTGCAATTATTAACTAATAATGTCAATAATTGATTATAATTTCAACTGACAGCCCGATTTTCTTAGTCTTGGTTAAACCCCGCCTCTCTCTCTCTCTCTCTCTCTCTCTCTCTCTCTCTCTCTCTCTCTCTCTCTCTCAAGAAAAGAACGATAAAATTCCACTGATGACTGGAATAATATTTGGATACAGTAAATGGTGAAATAGTACATTATGTTCCTCGTTTTAATTTTTCTTATCTTAGCTGTTGTACAAAAAAAAAAAATACTCTGCATCTGTTAGTCTTTATGGAGGACTTTTATTATTTAGACGACAACAACAGAGAGAGAGAGAGAGAGAGAGAGAGAGAGAGAGAGAGAGAGAGAGAGAGAGAGAGAGAGAGAGGGAAATCCCAAAACAAGCGCCATCAGCATCTACCACCCTGCTTGTCATTTCCACCACCTCATATTCCTGAACTCTGATAGGTTAAACGGCCGAATTTTACTCACTCCTATAAATACGCCTCGTCATGCTCTACGTGTTCATTCTCCGTTGAAAATAAAATGAAATTGTATTGTCCTATGTGATTGGATCTTACGTAGCCAAGTGCATACTGAAACACACACACACACTATTTATCTATATATATATATATATATATATATATATATATATATATACTATATATGATATATATATATATATTCATCATGCAGCTGGCTGCATGTATGTTTGACAGACGCAGACGGACAATAATGTGCTAAAGGAAGTCCGGTCCCGTTGGAAGTGTGTCAATTAATTTGATAATACAGGATTACAAAACTGCATTGAGAAACAAGGGCATGTGCAAGTTATAAGCTACTGCGATTGGCGATTTCTCACACAAGATAATATTTGTATCCTTTTTGTAAAATGCGTGAACGAAAAAAAATGTTTAAAAAAGGCATTAAAGAAAATTTTACATACTGTGCATTTAACGAAATTTCATAAAGCTAACTGCTCTAACGAAGGGAGCTACAGGGCAAATTCATTTCAGCTCACCACCATTAATTGTCCTGGCGAGGCGATGTGTTCACTAGTCTCGGGTGGAATGAAATAAGGGTCGGTGCTGAATGAGCAAGTAGGACTGGGCTGACTCCTCTCCTGTAGGTGAATCTATTATTTACCATGTAAAAATCCTACTCAGTGACGTGTGATGATCTGAAATGCTCGATTAAATGTTATCACTATAGAATTTGAATTTAACAAGGTAAGATTAAGTGAAAGTAACATTCTTTTAGATTTCATAAAAATAACAAGAACAAAAAAACCCACAACAATAATAAAAATTCGAATGGTAGCTATATTTCTACCGTCTTAAATGTTTTGGAAAGCTCGTACTATCAAACAACAACATTTAGTTATGTAATTTTACTTGAACGTAAATACTGCTACATAATTTCTCTATCAAAAACCCTTTCAGGTCATAAATTTAGTCAAAACATGATGGGAGAGTAGAGGCGATTTTAATTTTAATAGTTTTTTTCTTCAGGGAATAATTTCGCCCTCGGAGTATTACTAAAATAATTAAAATGGCAGCGATATAAATCCTATCTTCTGAGATATGAAGGAAAAAGCTGCAATGGTGGTCTTCAAAATAACTCATGGCCTAGAAAAAATAAATGAAAGTAAAGCATATTGAGTGGAAGTGACTGCCAACCCCACAGATAATTACCCGTTATTAAATAAAATCAGGAAATTCAGAAGGAAAATACATTATCTGAAAATCTACTCCGAAAGCTATAACTCATAAATATAGTATTATGAAGCAAGACACACTACTACGACCCACCTACGAATAGTTGACGGCCTTCAGTCAGCGACTTGATTTACAACTTCCCAACGTCGTCGACTTCACTTACTGAGCACCGACGATCGACTTTACTTACTGAGCACTGACGATCTTCTAAGGAAATCACAACGTTTAAGGATGAAATTGGTCGTCAGTTACCCTAGCAGTTGTAACGTCACATAACTTTATCAATCAATCAATCAATGGGGATCAAAGTTGTTGAAGTGGGAAAGTGTTCTAAATGTGAGAGCAGTTTTAGACTTGTAGTAAGCTAACTGCTGTTCAGACGGATAACTCTAGTACATTCATAATCTATAGAACATACTTATGTTATTTATTCGCATTAATTTTATATTTCATTTAGTACAATTATAACTGGACTTGCTCTTGTGCAATATAGATCGATTTACTATTCAAGGTTTTACATTGTAGTTATAATTTTTGTGATGAGTTTCCAATGGAAGTCTTTGTTTTCTGTAATTATACGAGAGGCTCACAAAGGACTAATTTCCATTCCATAATTATTCCTGCTGCGTTCATATTTTTCTTTAATTGCATCATAGCTCAAACCTAACCCATTTCCTTATTTGTGTTGTGAGACTTCAATGGAACTAGAAAAGGTCAATATTACAAAAGGTCAGTTGGAGGGTCAAAATATAACCGGAAAGAAATTTCCTATGGTGAGGTACCTGATGCAACACAGAAATGATACAACCTTCAGTTTTCAACTTCGAGAGCTCTTTAGCCTCGTAAGGATCCCCTTCTTCAATATACAACGATTCTTCCTGCCTTTATGCTTTCCAAGCATAAAAAGGCCATTCTCTAACGTCATTTCTATAACGAACGTGTGACAACTCAGACAAGATCAGGGAATATCCCCTTCGGAAATTCCAATCAAGCGGCGGAGAACAGGCGCTTAGTCCCCGACTTTGTGAGCCATTACGGGTGAAAGAGTGGACCAAGAGGGGCGTCCTTCACCTGAATGAGGGCATCAGATTCTAATGAATGTGTCAAATACGAAACAAAAACAATAAGGGAATCTGAGAGCACGTAAATGCCCATCAATTTACTGTGAGGACGATCACAACTTCTCGTATTTTCCTTGTGATTAAAGTTTATCGGCGATATCTTACATTTTAGTAACTACGATAGCCAATGAATTGTGATGACCAAGAGGGATTGGTCATAAAATGCAAAGTTTAGTTTGCCACGAGAGAGAGAGAGAGAGAGAGAGAGAGAGAGAGAGAGAGAGAGAGAGAGAGAGAGAGAGAAACTTCCCCTTCGATGGCAAGGAATTTTTTTCACATTGAACAGAAAGCAAAAATGGTACATCTGTTTCAGTTGGGGAATGTTCATCCTTGATGATCACGCGCCCTCTTAAGTTGGTTACAACTAACATATTGATTGTAGACCGCTTATTAATTTGAGAAGTACTTTTACGACTGGATATCTTTAATTCCTTCCATTTATTCAACCATAATGTAACTAATCATTGAATTTGTGTTGTAGGAAATATATTCCTTAGTTTATAGTTAGTTTTTAGAAGCAAGGAACAGACGAGCCATTTTTTATGCTTTTTCTTTAAATGGATTTAGTCATAAGTTATCTTGATCTGATGGGAAATCGTTTTTTATTCTTGACTCCTGGAAATACTACTGACCTTGTTCATGAGAGAGGTCAGTATGGAGGCGGTGGTGCTCCTTTTATGGCTATTATTGGTCGGTCCTTGAGGGAACTGGGCTAGGACCAGAGATCGAAGGCCTCGCAACTTGTGGATTTGCTTTACAATATTAACACTATCACACTTTAAATGTTGCTTATGATATTTTGCAAACTTAGTATTTATTGTAAATTTATATTTTTTCTAGTCGCGCCAAAAATTGTCCAAATCATGGTATTATTCGTTAAATTTTTTTCACAGAAATAACGATGTAAGTGTAGATTTGAAACATGTTTCCACTGTCATTATCAGCATCTTGGAAGAACGGTTCTTTATGTCCAGGTCATGGATGAGGTTTATGAGGTTTGGATATGGAGCGGCTTCAAGATCTAGGGAGCTAGTTTGCACAAGATAGAGGTGACTGGCACAGTATGTAAACGGGTTCAACGCACTACTGATGAGAATTTTGGAAAGGTAATTTCGTAGAGGTTTTCTGTGCGGGATGTTCATCCCTCTGTCATTCAGCTTTGGTATTCTCAGCGTTCTTCTGGGTTTCTGGACTGCATAACACTGGACAAGGAGAGAAGCTTTACCCAGAGGATAGGAAGGACAAACGCTCGTTTCTTCAATGGACTGAATTTCTAAAGAATTTTACTCAACTTATGGGTAAATTTATATATGTAGATTTCCATTGATGAAATTCCCTTTCTAATGAAAAAGAAAATTTTCAGCAGTACTGTACTCTATTTTCTTTAGTTGCCAGAATGCTATATCTTTCCAGTCCCTGACAGGAAGGTATTTCATGCAATATTGCCTCCGCCATTATCACATTTCCTCATTTCGGAAACTAAACACACCCGATCAGTATATAAATTGGCCACTTCCGTTTCTTTCCGCGTCCTACGTTCAGTATTATTTTGTTTTTCCTCATTTCTTTTCTTTTCGTTATCAGTATCTATTTGCTTTTGCATACTTGTATGCTTTTCATTTTTTGGTTGCTTAGAATGCATTTTTGTTCAGATAATTTTCTAATTTCTTTTACAAATAATGAAAAATAAAAATTTTTTATCTGCTTAAAAGACGTATATCTATACATACAAATATATGATATATATATATCTATATATATATCTATATATATAGATCGTATATAACATTACATATATATATATATATATATATATACTATATATATAATATATAATTATATATATATATATATATATATGTATATATATATATATAGATATATATATATATATATATATATATATATATATATATATATATATATATCTATATATATATATATAGATTGACATTTATAAGAAAATATATATAAAGTATATTCATTATATATATAAAATATCTATAAAATATATACTATATATTAATAAAAATATATTAAATTACTATTATATAATATAATTATTTATAATATTATATATAAAGATTATATATTAATATACTTATATATATATATATAATAATATTAATAATTATACGTTAAATATTATATATATAATATACATACATGTGTGTGTGTGCGTTCTAATCATGAAACACTGAAAGTGACTTAGCTGCTTCCTAGTTTATTTCAGGTCTAAAATCTCGACCGATTTCAAGACGATCGCCAGATATTTTCTTGTGCAAATCTTGGGCGATTTCCGGATTATGAATTCGTTTCCGCAAGAGAAGGGAATTTTATTCCTTAACCATAATGAAGAAAACAACCTTATTTATTTACCTTTTTACTTTTACAATGTTCACTCTGACAACGAGGTATCCTACTTAAAAAATTTGCTATATACCTGAAAATAAGTTCTTGATAGCTTATAATTCATCACGATTAGGATATTGCGTATTTTTGTTATTCGTCAAGACTTGTCTCTTGTTGAATGACCTGTCCATATAGGTTCTTCATAAACTACGCGTCAGTGGTATATGGTATATAATTCTCATTTGATACAGTGATGGCTTTTAAGCATTTGCATTTATGGACCGCCCCTTTGCAAAGTGTCCTAGAAGAATATACATTAGCATTTCTCTACATTCCCAAACTATAGTCACACTGATACACAAACATGCTCGACTATATTCCCAGTACTTATGTTTGTTTGTTTGTTTGTTTTCTGGTATCTTCTCTGTTTATTTTCCTGCGTTAAATATGACTGCTCAAACTCCACAGAGGACGCCAAGAGTTCCACTAAAATTGAGCTTCCGCGGTCCGAGAAGCATCTGAACGTATAATGAGCTCTTGACTTTGTCGGTTAAAGTAAACGGTAATGAATATTTTTTACCTATAACAGGAGCAGGAGGTGACACTCACAAAGCTTCCCGAATTTGATTGTATTAACTTAAATAAAATTGTAGCAATTCTAAAAAGCTTAACATAATTCTTTCATCATTCTTCTGAGAGGAATAATTTGTATGAATACCCCATTCAGAAAGAGCACAACTTCATTGCAAGCAGTGAAAGAGTCTATTCTGGGTTTCCTTTACCTTTGTAGTACAGAGCTATATCTGAATTTTTCATAAATCTGGTAAAACGGGATTATTCATGACGAGCAGACTCCCATAATCTTTAAGGGCAAATTTTTTTCACAGAGCCAGAAGTATTCATTATTAAATATATATATTGTGTGTGTGAGAGAGAGAGAGAGAGAGAGAGAGAGAGAGAGAGAGAGAATTTATACCACCGTGTGTGCCTGCCTGTGTGTGTGTGTGTGTGTGTGTGTGTTTGCGTTTCTTTCCTGAATTCGTAGGTGGAAATAAAGTTATACTGAAAATATACATTGATTATATCTTTTTCTATAGAATTTTTAATAATTTCGGCATCCTTTTAGTCCTCCGTAAAACTTACATTTTACACATTTCGGATTAAAAAAATTACAGCAAATGATTTATATATTTCCCTTTTCCAACATCTGAGTTAAACGAACTGAACAGCAATACGGTTTTAGGAATGCGACTTTATTTCCTTACTGCATTTACAAGCAAATATTCTATACGCTATTCGTTATTATATTTCACTTATATAAATTTATTTGAATTAATAAGGAACTTATGGTGTGCTCCATAAAATGCACAGGCTCAATGTGATTTGGAAATTACCAAAATAGTTATTTTTGGTCGGTGGCATGCCATTCCATTTCCTGTTGTATTTCTTTGATCAGGTATTTACCACTAAGCACGGGAAAGACAGAAGAGTTTGCGGTATTTTGCTCCACAGAAACACTACGAAATCACGAGCACATTGCAAAAAGGCTCCACATAAAAATGAAGCTGAAAGAGGCATTAAAGGCCTAATGGCAAAATATGTTCCAATAACAAATATTTTAGGAAAAGGCTGCATGGACAATGCACTACAAACTACTACAAGTGTTAAACTATAAAAGAAACACAGTTTCCACATAAAGTAAGGCATAATATATCTAAAACTTCTTGTCAGCTAAATACAGAATTTTGTGCAACTGAATATATTGTTTGTAATGTGATATTTTAGCAATATATATATAATATATATATATATATATATATATATATATATATATATATATATATATATATATATATATATATATATATATATATATATATAGCTATATATATATATATCTATATATATATGTATATATATATATATATATATATATATATAATATATTATATATATATATATATAT
This sequence comes from Macrobrachium nipponense, assembly GCF_015104395.2. Classification (NCBI taxonomy): domain Eukaryota; kingdom Metazoa; phylum Arthropoda; class Malacostraca; order Decapoda; family Palaemonidae; genus Macrobrachium; species Macrobrachium nipponense. The sequence goes on along the minus strand of NC_087201.1, from coordinate 149,419,410 downwards.
ATATATATATATATATATTGCATTAGTTCCTCTACTGACTGGTAATGAAAATGAGTACATTCTCTTATGGATTGGAATTCACAGCCCGGATATCATACCAACAACCCATCTGTCTAAAATGCTTTGCAGCGATATATCAAGTTCTGTGAGCGTTTATACATCGTGGAATGAAAGTATCTTCTCTTAGAAATTCGAATTGATAGTGCGTGAATCTTCCAAAATTTTCACAATAAAGGATCGGAGGATCCTTTTGAAATCGGTCGAGAATTTCGACCTGGAATATACGAGGAAACACCACAGACACATTCAATATTTCACGATTAGAGGATTTTTACGAGAAAACAAACAAACTTATATGTCACCCTGAAGTAGAGAGAGAGAGAGAGAGAGAGAGAGAGAGAGAGAGAGAGAGAGAGAGAGGGGTGGTTCATCTAATTCAATTTTTCCTTCTGCAGTTGGGTTTACTTCTGCCCAGAGCCTTTGCTCAAGGGAAGAGGCTCTCTTACCAACAGACAGACTTCATGGTAGTACATAACCATGAAGAAATCGGCCCCTTTGGCATAACCTAAGAGAACAAATAAAACCATTAACCTTCCCATTCAATTAATAGGTAACACATTAATTCAATATATTTACGAGATTAAGGGTTTCCCAGTCAATTATTTTGAAAACAGTGTAAGAAGTCTCAATTTGCGCTAGAATACAGATTGTTCTAACGTTATGCCTTTAATTTGAGTTTCTCTCTCTCTCTCTCTCTCTCTCTCTCTCTCTCTCTCTCTCTCTCTCTCTCTCTCTCTGACTGTATAGTTTTGTGTATGTTCCTACCAGTTACATCTTAAATTAAATTAGAGTATTTGTTAAGCCATTTGAAACAAGTGCTTATATATTTATCTATTTATATAAGTATTTCGGCTCTCGTGGAGACCTCCACTCAATTGATGTCGACGCAAATCGGGCAGAAAAATCTTCCAGTTTTGGCTGGCTGGAATGGAGACGTGATTCAGGACGCGGATGCAATAAAATCGAGGAATTGCTGTACGTTCTCGCTTTCTTTCTATCACAGATAGGACCGGTTGCCGCAGGAGGAGAAACTATAAATTGACTCTTCCTAAACGTCCATGAAAAGTTGGTCGCTAGTTCTGTCACGTAAATCTCGAAGGAATTGATGCTATAACTATCATTTTGACTTTTTTTTATTGAGCTGCAGAGTCTTGAGATATTACAGGAAGAGTTTATGTACTTCCTCGAAGACATTGCGCTAACTGAAGTTATTTTTATATTATAACTCTTTCTTGAGTTGTAGGGTCTTGAGCCATACAGGAAGAGTTTTTATACTTACAAGAAGACATTTACCAAAATACTGCGCTAAGTAGTTGGGTTGTTTTAGCAATTTAGCATTTCGACCATCGTTTCATTGCATCTAAATCTAAGGCACAGGTTCTTATCAATTATAATTACATAATCAATTGTAATTCCCTTATCAGTTATTTATTCCCAATACAATTACAGTCCACAAAAGACGTCAGACCCACCACTAAAATAAAAGGCCCAAAATTCCAAAGCTAGGGAGCCATTCAAAAGAAATATGTTGAGAAAGATGTCTTACCTATAAACAAAAACCGAAAGTAATCATGCGGAACGGCAATAACAAATCTACTCCAACATCTTGTCCTTTCTCTAAATAATAAATAGTGCTGGGCGGTTACGTTTAATAGCAACAAGCAATAGATATTTAAGTTTATGGAAATTATCTATTTGTAGACGAATATTATTATGGAATGAAATAAGCAGCTGTCAGTAACCGCACTAATGATTCTGTGATAATAATTCTACAGATGAAATCACATGAAAATGCCTTAACTGAGATGAGTAATAAATTGCCTCAGTAACTTATTAGGTGTTGGAGTTTTCTTAATTACATCAACGTATATAGAATTCAGCATTACCAACATTTATATAGGTTTTTTCTTCTCCGGTTAGTTAATCTTAAAAAAGAAATATTTCAGCAGTCAGTAAGATCATGAATATATATATTATATATATATATATATATATATATATATATATATATATATATATATATATATATATGTTTGTGTGTGTGTGTGTGTGTGTGTATAACTGAATCTTGAAAGTTTGGAACGTGATAAATATATAAATAAAGGTATAAGCCACGAAGGAAAGATAAACAACGGAGTTCCTGCAAGATCTTTCGACTTAGCGTTCTTTACTTATATATATATATATATATATATATATATATATATATATATATATATATATATATATATATATATATATATATATATATATATATATATATATATATATATATATATATATATATATATATATATATGTTATATATATATATATATATATATATATATATATATATATATATATATATACATATATTATATGAATGTATATATACATATATGCGTATATTACGTGCAAAAGGACAAAATTATTTTCTGTTAAAACAGAATTTATATATGCTATGAAGTTCGACAATTCCGCAACGACATTATTATTAATTTTGATGAAATAAGCAAGCAAAGAATGTGACAGATAAAGACTAATGAACATAACTAAAGTGGAGAGCATGGAAGCAGAAATAAGAAAACCCTGTCCTTCCGTGTTTTTCTAACTAAGGAATCATTATTCAGAGATGGTTAAATTTATGCCCTTTTTCACGCAGGTGATCAGTGCATTCACTTGCACTAATGAGCAGAATCCAAGAGCGCATTTATTTAGCTTTTGATATTTAACATTTTTATCCTCATAAATAAAACTAAGTTCCTTTTAGATATTGCGGAGGGAAATGAAATATATTGCGACTTACCGGAGACAATTCTTTGCTCGCTAAATGACCCTGGGAATCCTTGCTGGCGCTGATTCCGGAAAATGTGCGCCCACAAACTTGGCGGGAAATGCAGAGGAGAACGAGGTTCGCTTTGTTGTTTTTCGTGAGAGGGATGGATTATTTAGTATGTCGCTTTTAGTCGTAACGAAAAGATAAGAGTGTCAAAATAAAAATAAAAATGTCGGCAGTAACCAAGAATAATATATGATATAATGATTTACCTGGAAATGATATATCTTTTCTAAGCTTCAAACACAAATGGAATATCATTCGGCTAGAGAATTCGTTCTCTTGATAATCAAACATAATATTTATGCCTACAAACCCCCCCAAAAAATTAATGATACAAATGCACGTCTGAGATACACCACAATTTCTGTAGTATTTCTCTTACCAGTAGCTGATACAGGATTTTCTACTGCCTGATAAATTAATTCAGAGTTTTAAAGAGGCTTACTTTGTAAAGGAATTCTCTCTCTCTCTCTCTCAATGAAAGGTGCTTAGAATTTCATATATAAAAATAATTTATGTGAGTCACAACTCACATAGTAAACATATATATATATATATATATATATATATATATATATATATATATATATATATATATATATATATATATATATATATATACATATACATATATATATATATATATATATATATATGATATATATATATATATATATATATATCATATTCATATATGTATACAGCTATGTCACATACTATGTAACAGCTTGGTCTCCCTCCTCTGAATTTAACCCTGACAACCCAGTCACGAGATTTAGTTTGTTAGGTGAAATGTGGATCTCTCAGAGTAAGGGGAAGAGGGGGGGGGGGGGGGGGGGGGGTGGGGGGGGGGGGGTGGTTGGCAGTAAATCGTCCATTTGTCACCCCTATTGACATAACGGCCACCTAGCAGTTGGTAAAGCTATTGACTTACACCCCAGATATCGGTCCACTTGGAAACTTCCTGAAAATACACCTTTAAGAGATGAGGAAATGTTACTTGCAGGATGTTACCAACAAATTTTTATCTTCCTTCAGTTTCTTTCTGTGCCAGTGTCAGTCATATATTTGATTCCTACGTTTTACCTCCTCATACAAGGGCTTGTTAGCGGGTCTGGGAGTCGGGGTGGGTGGTGGGGTGGTGGTTGGGGGGAATCTTCAGTTAAAAAAAAAACAATTAAAACGGAAAATAAGTTATATAAAGTCCGCATGCTCAAGTATGTTAGTAAAGAAATAGCTTCATAACCATTTTGGCTGATCAAAACAGTTGTATTATATGAACATATTTTTCAGAACTGTAAAGATTCTAATATTACATTGGGATACAATAGAATAGGATATGAAATTTAGGTCAAAAGCCATGCGCTTAGGACCAATGATGTAATTAATTAAACACTGAAAGGGAAAGTAAGAATAAATAAGGTATACAGGAGAAAAACTCGTGGTTGCAACCTAAATCAATATTGTTAGGAGAAAGTGGAAAGTCAGATGGAAGACACAATATTAACTGAGGTACAGCGGAAAGAAATGGGTTTGCATAGCATCTGAAGTAATGCCTACAGTACACCGCATTGGAGAGTTCTAAGGTGAATTTCAGGGTCATATCTAGGCCTAACGAGGCCATACACAGATTGGGTATTAAAATATTGCTGCCTCCATTTATAATTTTAGAGTGATTCTCAATGGGTTGACAAATACTAACAATGCAGTAGGAATGATTTACATTGCAATATCAAAGCTGATAACCGTCAAAGTTTATTTTGAAAGTGAGTACCAAGAATCTAAATAAATTCTAGAAACCGCCCGCTATCTCGTTTGTCAAGCCAATTAATCAATATGCACTATAGTTTTTAGTAAGACTGAAATAAAAGATTGTCTCGAACACATAATGATACAGAAAAACAAAACGTAAAGCAAAACTAATTCCTCCCCATTTCCCAAAAAAAAGGACTATATATATATATATATATATATATATATATATATATATATATATATATATATATATATATATATATATATATATATAGATATAGATATAGATTAGATATATATATAATATAGTATATATAGTATATATAGATATATATATATATATATATATATATATATATATATATATATACCATCTATCTATCTATATCTATATATATATATATATATATATATATATATATATATATATATATATAGATATAGATATAGATGATATATATATTATATATATATATTATATATATATTATATATATATATATATATATATATATATATATATATATATTCTACAAGGGAGAGTGTAGAGTGAAATTTATTTATTTCTGTGAGCCAATAGAAGACCCCAAGAGTCGTTGCTACGCGACTGTCAATGAATCAGTTCCTTGAAAACCTTCACTTTCAAAGTAATTTCTGCTGTCGACCGACTCCCACGCTGCCCTTTTTCCTAACAGGAAAAACAACCTCTCCCTCTCTCTCTCTCTCTCTCTCTCTCAGACTGTCTGTATATTTGTCAGTGTAAGCGCCAAACAATTTAATTCCTAAACGTCAGTTGGGATTAATGATTAATCCGAACTATATATTTATTTCGATTCTCGTCATTTTCAATAAGTAAATTTTTCCCATGGAGTTATCCTAAGTTTTTTTTTTTTTTTTTTTTTTTTTTTGCCAAATGGATGTATATTCCATTTACTTAAACAGTTCACTGGATGCCAGTCCAGCTATTCGTTATTTTAAATCGCAGAAACCTATTTTTGTTTCCTGTTTATTCACGTTCAGAGAAAAATAGTTTCTTCATATCTGGAACATGGAACAGTAATTGCGGACACGCGCACGAGGAAATAAAACTTTTACTAAATATATCTTACTTTCCCATCTCAGTGCCAGACAATATTACTGGAGTTAGAAAAATCTTATTGGAACCCACAAAAGTTGTCTTTGTAAATCACGGACGCGGATTTGCACCATGAAATCTCATGGATGATGGTTTCCACATTTTTTCTATTAAGTCTGGTGTTCAGTGCATCCGTGTGCAGACGCACAGAAAACGAGCTCTGGTAATAGAGGATAATAGAGAAAAATGGCTGACATTATGGTCGGTTACAAAAAATCCAAAGGCCACAGCAATTAAATCCAGATAAAAAAAATATATATAGTTGAAATTTCAGCAAAAAAGAAGGTGATTAATAGATCTGTATATGTGAATTAGTGAGGATATAAATGTCCCATTTGCCACCCATACTGACATAACGAACAACTTATACTTAGTGGGTCCTGATATTGGTGAACTCAAAAACTTCCCTGAAATATACCTTTAAGAGATGGTGAATGTTATCTGCACGATGATACTAACAGATCTTAAAAACTACTGAGGCTAGAGCGCTGCAATTGCAATTGGTATGTTGATCACCCACCCTCCAATCATCAGACTTACTAAATTGCAGCCTTCTAACCTCAGTAGTTTTTATTTTATTTAAGGTTAAAGTTAACCATGATGGTGCGTCTGGCACCGCTATAGGTGCCAACAACAGAGGCCACCACCTGGCCGTGGCTGAAAGTTTCATGTGCCGCGGCTGAGAGCTTCATGGGTCGTGGCTGAGAGTTACATACAGCATTGTACGCTGTACGGAAAACTCAATTACTTGAATCAAATCTTTTGTTCTCAATTTTTGAATTTATCTTGAGTGTTATCAAAACGAGATACCTTTTACACAAGGTCAAGATGTAAAAAATATAAATAAATAAAATAGAATAAAATAAAATAAAAATTGAAAATACACCTTGACGGTGATAACAGAAAAACTACTAGAATAAGGCAATGTTCTCCCACGACAAGGTTTCAGGAAACAATCCAGCCGTGATACAGAATGTTCATAATAAATAAATTATTCATCTCGCGAAGATGCGCTGGAATTTAACTTGAAGAATAATAAAAACAAATGTGAAAATTATTCATCATTTAGATTTCGTTAAAATGGATTGGAATGGAATGTAAAATTTAGGCCAAAGGCCAAATACTGAGACCTATGAGGTCTTTCAACACTGAATGGAAAACTCAAAGAAAAGGTGTAACAAGAGGAAAGCCTCGCAGCTGCACTATCAAAAAACTGTTCGGAGAGGATGGAAAGTATGATGGAAGAAAGATAATATGAACATAAGTATAGCAAAAGGAATGAAAAATATCACAGCTAGGGGCCGAATGGACGCCTTACATAGACCCTTCTGTGCACTGCATGAGGTTCACTAAAGGCACTATCCCTCTACATGGGATTTTATGAGAAAAAAACATAAAATTTGTAGAGAGTTCTTTACTTTGGATAAAGGTTCTAATGAACAAAACACATAAGCATTCCATACTGCAGATAATTACCTCAACGTACAGCTGAGTTAAGCAAATCAGTGATAAAATCGTTCATCGCAAAACTGAACAATATCGAGCATGTAGTACATTAAGGAAACACTGCAGAGCAAAATATTTACCGAGCGCTCAGAAGTGTAAAGGTTTCTGTCAACTCGGTCAAATTGCATCAGATATTCAACCAATGCATATTTCAACGGTATGTATACATATAGAAGCTGGAACGTAACACTTTCACATTCTATAAGAGATATTAAGAGTCGTTCACATGTCAAAGGTTCCTTTTATGAAATATTTTAAGCGTTTTTAGTCTCATCTTATGTTCTAGGGTTTCTAAGCCCACGGACATGTAGGTATTAAATACACACAAAAGGAGAGTAACTGCTGCTTAATCTTAGGACCATCACTTTCTTCCTCCTTTCTCTCATATCATTTTGGGCTGTGCTGCATCTGGCCTTTAAAATCGTGCAGTTTTATATGAAATATTTTTACTCGTGACGAATTTCCTTTCACTTTTTTTTATCACATACACGAAACAAAACAGCCAGGGAACTTTTATTCTAAGATCGATGATATTCACAAAACCTGCACTTTTATCGACAAGGGAAAGTTTCTTATATAGCATTTTAGTACGCAAAGCTTTTAGATAAGTAACTTTAAACTGAAGAATGCTTCCCAGTGGAAATAACATAGTCTGGCTCAAGATGACCACCAGAGAACAATGGCAACGGAATGATGGTTGACCTCGGTTAAAAACCAACAGGCAACGGCAACGATCATTGGCCTTCGTCGGCAAAGGCCATGTGTGCTACAAGTAACTTTCTACCCTTAGGCCTATTTAGTCAGTAAATCCTCCACTGATTCGGCAATTAGGAAAGGGGG
>NC_087201.1:149403794-149406294 GCF_015104395.2 Macrobrachium nipponense | reverse complement strand
ATCCAAAACATACAGCAACGAAGAACGAGCCAAGGTATTCAGAACTTTAAATATCCTTCAAGCTATTTGTCAGAATTCCCTGCTGGATAGCACGCACAACAGATATTAGATCCTCTGGGCTGAATTCATTTGAACGGAATGGCGAAGTGTATAATAACAAGCCGCAGGTTATTGCCTTAGCATTTACTATTACGGCGAGCAATAAACAACCATCGGTCATTTCCGCAATGTGGACGAACAGAGGATTTTTGCAGATTTTCCGCCATGGCTCCTTCATCTCTTGGCAGGAGAAGGCGAAGCCATATCTCTCGTTCATATTTTTCATTTTCTTTATTGACTTTCAAAGCACGACTCTTTGATGATGAAATGCCAAATGAAAGAAAAAAAAAATAGATTCATTCGTTTGCCATGGTTGAACGGTAGTGCTTCGCTCTTTATCGTCTTCATTCGGTCGAATGCTGAATACACACATATGTATATGTATGTATGGGAAACTGTATTTTTGTCTCGTACAACGTGACATTTTTAATTCCCGAATATTAAGCCACCAATATCGTTTAATAACCAGTTCATAATACCTCGGAAATGACCACTAATATAACACCTACGCGTAATTCTAAGTGAGCTTCTTTACCAGTAGGATTTGAACCGCTTCCTGGTTTGGAAACAACGAAGTACAGTGACTTTTGACCTTTGAGCCACCAGTGTGTGCTTGTGTGTGTGTGTTTGTGTGTTAGTAAGAGAGTAAAACTGCCAAGACAACTTTGTGGAGCTGAAAACAGTGGCTGAGAATGAGACTCGTGGACAAAACTGAAGCAGAGGCTTAAGGATTTCCTAGAGAGTGCTTGAACGAAGACACCAGCGGGTGTATAGTTAACGACACGATATCCCGAACTTCAGATTCTCCATGGAAATCTATGTAAACATTGCAGGAGCCACAGAAGCCACGTTCAAAAATAATTAGGAGCAGGAAAAGTTTTGCCTGAAAATAATAGATGCCACATACCGCATTGTCAAAAACTCCCACAAAATCTAGTTATCACATGTATATAGAAAGATAGATGGATAGAGAAAGAGATGTATGTCTGTAGGTGTGTAGGTGTGTGCATGTATGAGAGAGGAGAGAGAGAGAGAGAGAGAGAGAGAGAGAGAGAGAGAGGGAGAGAGAGCATTTCTTGAATAACGCTCGCGATAAAGAAAGCAGTATTTTTCCACCAGGCATCAAGAGATAAGACAGTGCCAATTTTGCTTCCTCGTCTGAACTCTAAGGTCAGTGTCACCGGCTGAAGAGGAAGGGGGAAAGGCACTGATATTCTGTTGACACAAAGAGGAAATAAAGAAAGAAAAGATGTCAGGTCCAAAATGAAATGCTTCATTAAAAATGATTTCCAAATATTTTCCTAATAAAATGTTCAATAAAAATGAAATTTATTGGAATACGAAGGCATTTAAGAAACTCTTGCGATTTTCAAACTATAAAATGAATTTTGCCTTCTCTGGCTCTTCTAAGAACTGAGATATTGTGGAAACGACCCTTACAGAAAATGGAGCAATATAAATACGAGTTTAGAAAATACCTAAGAACTGTGGCCAAGCCAATACTTATCTTCCCGCCCTTTTCCGGAAAGAAATATGGGATTATTCATAATCTTTCCGATATCTGGGTTCCGGTGGATTACTTTCTGATAAAGAATATAGGATGAAAGGGCCAAAAGGAAAATATACCGAGTGCGTCGTCTATGGTAATCAAAATACGGCTCCCAATAGATAGGTATTTTTTGCCTGAGGTCAACTGATGGTTCACCCACCAACCACCCACCCTTTTTTTTTTTATCTCAGTTTTATATCTAAGCGAAGACGTTGTTAAAGTTTACATACCCGCATAATGTCCACAGTTAACTGAATTCCTTTAGGATACGATACGTGACAATTGGATAGTAATGTTAATGGTTAATCCCGTCTCTTATTCAGGAAATATTTCGGCCTGTTGTTCAGCGATTTCAAAGATTTTCTATTTCCTCATGTGTTTAGTGACTTCTCTATTTATTTCAAGTTTCAGATATTTTCGCCTGCAGTCTCGAATCACTTTCTCCTCATGAAAGAGGTCAACTTACAATTATTAAGTATATAAAGGAGGTGAGACAGAGAGACAGATGCTGTTTCAGTTCCCCATTCTTGACCTGGTCTTACTCTCTCGATATGATGTGTATTTCACCACTTCAGAGTTTATTGTTTTCATATCTATAGCAGAGAACTTATTTTTTTGCTAGATGAAAATTAGAGTGAAAATATTTTCTGTCTACAGTTTTAGTTAGCTAAATGGCTGCAATTGTGTAATGTAAAGAACAGAGATGTTTATTTGGTGTTCACATACAAGTAAAAATTCCATGAACCTAAGCTCTTTTTAGTCTTCCATTTCCTGCCCTATGTTATGAGTTGGCCTTAGTATATCTTAAATGAATAACAACGCCAAAACAAATGCAGTGGAATTATATCCAGT
>NC_087201.1:149373794-149398794 GCF_015104395.2 Macrobrachium nipponense | reverse complement strand
GGAACAAGTACGTATTGCACTTTGGAGACGAAGCAAAACAAAATATAATAATAAATAATATAAAAAATTAAACAGACGCAGTTGTAAAATGGTTTTCTCCAGCTCTCGGAAGTTGGTTCTAAGTTTTCGAAACTGACATTGCTTTCATTCTCGAGAATGCCTCTACTGGGAGTAACCAGTTTCTTGTTTTCAACTCCCTTTTCACCCCCAGGTGATGGGACCATTTGTTTTTTTCGAATGGGCTGACAAGAAAAAGGTATGAGAGAGAGAGAGAGAGAGAGAGAGAGAGAGAGAGAGAGAGAGAGAGATTATGTGTTAATCTATAAGGTCTTAAATGGATTCTTCGGCGTAATACGAAAGTTTCTCTACGAAATCGAATCCAGTGATCATATTCAAATAAAATGCTCATTTAATAAAATGTATGTTTGCGTTAATCACAGTCAGAACTAGACCACACACAAGCTCAGAAGCGACTTCCATGTGCAAAAGGCATAAGATTTATTATTAAAATATATATATCAAATGACAAGGTAGGAAACTGACGCTGGTTCAATTGCTCTCGAAGTGTTGCTCTATTGTAGATACATCTCTCTTGTAACATGAAAGGCTACTGATATTGTAATCATTTGGTATGTGTTTGGACGGTACTGGAGACAGTTGACATATCAAGAGCACAACTGACACTATTAAATGCCGCGTGTAACTAAACAAGTCGAATTCCAAACTTTTTTGACTTAGTGTGAAAGTTTAGTAGTGGCTTGAGTATCATCTCTGAAACACACATACTAGTATCAACACGCATAGTATCATTATATCTATATATATATATATATGATATATATATATATATATATATATATATATATATATAGGGGGGATATATATATATATATAAAGGTTTTTTGCCACGAAGGAAAAAATGAAAAAGCGAGATAGCCAAAGTACTTTCGGTCCTATTCGGACCCTTTACCGAGGCAAACAGTTTGCCTCAGTAAAGGTCCGCTTTATTTATACATAGCATCACGTTTTATATACTTCGTGATCAAGTTATTCATATATATATACATATAATATATATATAATATATATATATATATATATATATATATATATATGTGTGTGTGTGTGTGTGTGTCGTGTGTGTTTGTGTGTGTGTTTGTGTGTGTGTTTGTGTGTGATGTGCGCGCACGTAGCTTTGTGTGTGTGTGTGTGCATGTATAAATCTAAATAAGTAAATATATAGTATATATACATATATATTCAACCTGAATTGACATACGAATTTTTTTTTTTTTTAATCATCAGAATTATTATCTATATGTATATAAGTTACTGACTGTTCGAAGTAAAAGAACATTTTCCATATTTGTCGAAGGAAAATACATATATAGTTATTTAATTATAGACATATAGATTACTGAATGGTCAAAAATGTTTCGAAATATATCGTAACATTTTTATTAATTAACTGTTATAGGAAACGTCCTCGAAATAATGAACTGAGAGCGAAGAAAATGTTCTGCCTCAGTGTTCCGCCTCTAAAGTATAGAAGTGTTTGCAGATTGATTTTTTGTCATTTTCAATATGGCCGCTAGAGGTCACACGCTCGTCAGGGATATCACCACTCCTTCTTACTAACTCTCTAAGATCACAAATCCCAAGAAAAGGAAACCAGTTCCAGTGGATAGCAGTAGTCCGTAAAGAACTCAGCTTTACTGTAGTGAAAATATTACGCAATAAGCTAGTAAAAAAAAAGAAAGAAAACAAAAACTCATTACGTTTTAAAACAGGCTACTACAAGTTCCCGCTGCTACAAAATACCAGAGATGTTTACTCAGCATCAGTGGTGACTATAAGTCACTTTTGAAAATTATGCAGGACTAAACAAGATACATCGGACAGAATAGCGTGCTGGAACGACCTGCTTTTGGGTCATCAGAATTTCGCTGCTGTCATATTTATCCGGGCAAATGGCCTGGCCATCTCCAAAGTACATTATGCCTAGACTCACGACAGTGCACCTCAGGGATAATGTATTATGCCCCCTTTATACTTTTGCCTCCTTTCCAAGAACTGCATGTAGTATTTTCACCCTCCCCGAGGATGCCAAAGAGAGGATTTAATATTGAATTATACTACTCCTACTGTAGTAACAAATCTTTATGTTTTTGTGTATGAATAGTAGAGTAAGAGTGCCAACAGAGCTCCTGGGGTATTCAGATGAGTTGGGTGTTTTTCTGGCACATGATCCATAAAGGACTTGATTTTGTACAAATTCAACTTTGAAATTCATGGATATTATATTTAAAAGAGAAGTATTTTGAAATAACAAGACTAGTGTTATATCACTTTTATCCATGATTGGGAGCAATGTTATTTATGCAATTGAAGCTGCTAACTTTAGTATGTTGTGGGATGTCTGAATTAGGGAAATGTTTCAGATGAATAAGAAAAGTGATAACAGACGATTTTAAGGATTATACAAGGATTATACAAGGATAAAATTCATAGGCATCTTTATGAAGGATTATGGTAGGAATTTTATCGAAAGTGCGACAAGGGGAAAATTAATATTGTAATAGTATATACAACACATGTTATATATATATATATATATATATATATATATATATATATATATATATATATATATATATATGTATATATATATATATATATATATATATATATATATATATATATATATATATATATATATATATGATACTGACTACTGCCGCTGAGTCATTGTTGTCTAGTCACTAGTAATTTCTATCTAGTACCTGATTCCATGGAATTACAAATGGCTTGGGATTCTGATGCAGCATAGCACGAGGTCGAAGGCCACATAGAGGCGGACAGAACCCTCCCGCCCTCACATGAAGGAAATGCCTCTTTACATGTGGATGTGAAAACATCGCAGTTGCACTATGAAACATGGTTCTAGGACAAAATCCCCCATAGGACAAAATCCCCCAAGGACAAAATCCCCCTGGACAAAATCTCGCGTGGACAGAATCCCCCGAGACAAATTTAAAGTCATGAAAATGTAAGCAACCAATGATAGTAGTAACTTGTATTATTTTTTATTGCTTATATTGTTCCAAACAGTAATATATTAAAGTACTCGTACAGTCGTTTGCTGGTTTTACACTTAGTATTGCTTATATAGTTCTAGTTAACTGAAAATTACTGATTGAGCTCTTCAAACGCTTCTTTAACAGATTCATTGGTAATAAAGGCAGAACCGCTATAATTCTCATTTGAAGAGAATTCATTATTGTCTTCATAATGTTTTGGTCAACAAAACTCTTGTACTTTTCTTTTAATATTTTGGCACAAATGAAAAAAGCAGCCTTTAACATCGACTTCAGGAAAGTACGCTATCAAAGTAATCAGCATTGTTCTTTCGAAATCGATCATTGCACTCGCAGGTGAGCAATTTGTCAAGATTTTTACTTCTTGTATAAATCTGTTATAAGTTGTTTGGGTCTTATCCGGTAATAGTGCATAGTGTTTAACATAAATATATCCTTCACGATGCAATTTCAACTGTCCTTTGTTGCTCTTCAAAAACGCCATCTTCTTTGGGTGGAAGTACTAAAGCGATTTCCAAAATGTACTCTTTGCATGAAGATTTAGTTAACCTAACTATGTAAGTAAAAAAGTATATCGCCTTTTTAGAAAAAAACGAGCAAACGACTGTACTGCTATGGCAGGAAGAAGATTTAGTTTTTGTAGCTGTTAGTAAAGAAAAACATTTTGCCTTGTTAGAAAAAAAAGCAAATGGTAGAAAACGGGGGAATTCTGGCAAGGGGGATTTCTCCTATGGGGGATTTTGTCCTGATACCTTGAAACATTGTTGGGAGAGGGTGGAGAGTAAGACGGAAGGAAGAGAATATAAACAAAGATACAGTAAACTAAATAAAGGGGTAGCAACTAAGGGCCCAAGGGACGCCGCAAAGAACCATAAGTTTTGCCTACAGTGCACAACGTGAGATGAACTGACGACACTACTTCCTACGGGAATCGTTTTAATTTAGAACATGAGAATGTTAGAAATGTAAACTGTAAGATTACTTTGCTGAAACGCGTCGATGTTCATCACTGAATATTATTGTTGATGATGATGATGAGAAATGTATTCTAAAAGAAACGTTCCAACGTACAAAATGAATTAAGTTTCAAGGTATATTGAAGATCTAAAACACAGCAACGAAGAGCGAGCCAAGGTATTCAGCACTTTAAATATCCTTCAAGCTATTTGTCAGTATTCCCTGCTGGATAGCATGGACAACAGATATTATATCCTCTGGGCTGAATTCATTTGAACGGAATGGCGAAGTGTATAATAACAAGCCGCAGGTTATTGCCTTAGCATTTCCTATTACGGCGAGCAATAAACAACCATCGGTCATTTTCGCAATGTGGACGAACAGAGGATTTTTGCAGATTTTCCGCCATGGCTCCATCATCTCTTGGCAGGAGAAGGCGAAGCCATATCTCTCGTTCATATTTTTCATTTTCTGTATTGACTTCCAAAGCACGACTCTTTGATGATGAAATGCCAAATGAAAAAAAAAAACATAGATTAATTCTTTTTCCACGGTTGAACGGCAGTGCTTTGCTCTTTATCGTCTTCATTCGGTCGGATGCTGAATACACACATATGTATATGTATGTATGGGAAACTGTATTTTTGTCTCGTACAACGTGACATTTTTAATTCCCGAATATTAAGCCACCAATATCGTTTAATAACCAGTTCATAATACCTCGGAAATGACCACTAATATAACACCTACGCGTAATTCTAAGTGAGCTTCTTTACCAGTAGGATTTGAACCGCTTCCTGGTTTGGAAACAACGAAGTACAGTGACTTTTGACCTTTGAGCCACCAGTGTGTGCTTGTGTGTGTGTGTTTGTGTGTTAGTAAGAGAGTAAAACTGCCAAGACAACTTTGTGGAGCTGAAAACAGTGGCTGAGAATGAGACTCGTGGACAAAACTGAAGCAGAGGCTTAAGGATTTCCTAGAGAGTGCTTGAACGAAGACACCAGCGGATGTATAGTTGACGACGCGATATACCGAACTTCAGATTCTCCATGGAAATCTATGTAAACATTGCAGGAGCCACAGAAGCCACGTTCAATAATAATTAGGAGTAGGAAAAGTTTTGCCTGAAAATAATAGATGCCACATACCGCATTGTCAAAAAAACTCCCACAAAATCTAGTTATCACATGTATATAGAAAGATAGATGGATAGAGAAAGAGATGTGTGTCTGTAGGTGTGTAGATGTGTGCATGTATGAGAGAGAGAGAGAGAGAGAGCATTCCTTGAATAACGCTCGCGATAAAGAAAGCAGTATTTTTCCACCAGGCATCAAGAGATAAGAAAGTGCCAGTTTTACTTCCTCGTCTGAACTCTAAGGTCAGTGTCACCGGCTGAAGAGGAAGGGGGAAAGGCACTGATATTCTGTTTACACAGAGAAGAAATAAAGAAAGAAAAGATGTCAGGTCCAAAATGAAATGCATCATTAAAATTGATTTCCAAATATTTTCCTAATAAAATGTTCAATAAAAATGAAATTTATTGGAATACGATGGCATTTAATAAACTTATGCGATTCTCAAACTATAAAATGAATTTTGCCTTCTCTGGCTCTCCTAAGAACTGAGATATTGTGGAAGCGACCCTTACAAAAAAAGGGCAATATAAATACGAGTTTAGAAAATACTTAGGAACTGTGCCCAAGCCAATACTTATCTTCCCGCCCTTTTCCGGAAGGAAATGTGGGATTATTCATAATCTTTCCGATATCTGGGTTCCGGTGGATTACTTTCTGATAAAGAATATAGGCTGCAAGGGCCAAAAGGAAAATAGACCGAGTGTGTCGTCTATGGTAATCAAAATACGGCTGCCAATAGATAGGTATTTTTTGCCTGAGGTCACCTGATGGTTCACCCACCAACCACCCACCCTTTTTTTTTCTATCTCAGTTTTATATCTAAGCGAAGACGTTGTTAAAGTTTACATACCAGCATAATGTCCACAGTTACCTGAATTCCTTTAGGATACGATACGTGACAATTGAATAGTAATATTAATGGTTCATCCCGTCTTTTATTCAGGAAAAATTCCGGCCTGTTTTTCAGTGATTTCAAAGATTCTCTATTTCCTCATGTGTTTTGTGACTTCTCTATTTATTTCAAGTTTCAGATATTTTCGCCTGCAGTCTCGAATCACTTTCTCCTCATGAAAGAGGTCAACTTATATATATTAAGTATATAAAGGAGGTGAGACAGGGAGACAGATGCTGTTTCAGTTCCCCATTCTTGACCTGGTCTTACTCTCTCGATATGATGTGTATTTCACCACTTCAGAGTTTATTGTTTTCATATCTATAGCAGAGACTTGGAGAACTTATTTTTTTGCTAGATGAAAATTGGAGTGAAAATATTTTCTGTCTACAGTTTCAATTAGGTAAATGGCTGCAATTGTGTAAGCTAAAAAAACAGAGATTTTTATTTGGTGTTCACATACAAGTAAAAATTCCATGAACCTAAGCTGTTTTTAGTCTTCCATTTCCTGCCCTATGCTATGAGTTGGCCTTAGTATATCCTAAATGAATAACAACGCCAAAACAATTGCAGTGGAATTATATCCAGTGTTCCGTCTCGCTATTGTATTTCTTTTAACGTCTTTGAGCAGCCAACTTACCAAAGATATTCATTATCGAAGTTCTCCTTGTCGCTCTTTCCTCCGGGAAAGTTGTGTCATATTTCCCCGGAAGATACTTTCATTCGAGTAAGCTTTGCTGCCAAAAGAGTGATGAATTATTTCCTTCTTCTTCTCTTTTACACACTTCTTCACTTCCCCCGGTGTCAAAATGTGTGGCTGGATTCTGTGCCTTCTTGTGATTTTCTCTTCCATTTAACACACCCCCCGCCCCGGCCCCGGAGACTTCCAGGGTCCAGGTCCTTCTTGTTATTTCAGGCTTCGACCCTCTCAATATTTCTCGTCTCTCATTCCGGCTTTCTTTACTATTTTTTTCTATAAACACCGTTCGATTTCCTGCTTGCCTCTTTCATTGTTGTTCTTGATAACAGCCGAGTAAATTTTGCCTCTGTTTTGTTCTCGAACCTCATACAAAAGAGCTAAAACTCTCTCGTGGTGGTGCCTCATTTTCCTTTTCATATTTATCATATTCAGCTCATTACTCAACGTAAATGTATAACGTTCCTTATTTATTTTAAAGCAACTATGTTCTACATTCTATCTTATCATTCATTAAGTATCACTGTAATTATTGGTTATAAAACAATTATAATACACCTCTTTCCGTTTATTTCAAGTGCTTGTTCATCAAGTAATTTGACCTGGAATATTAGGAATGTTAAATTATTCCACATTCCATCCGTTCTTCATAGTCCTCCCGTCAATGAGGTAACTGTTTGGAAGCAGCAAATGATACAGAATAACAATAGGAACGAAATAAAGTTTCCTAGATTTCTTTCCTGTTTTATCTTAATACACGTGCCAGTATCTTAATTCCCTCATCGATTATCAAAGAAATAAAATCGATGATGGAATTCTAATTAAAGCAGATACCAGGTATACAGAAAGGAATATACCCAACCACATTACATAAGTCCACCATAGAGTATTACAGGTAATCATTTTTGGTTAATTGATGACATGCCTTTAAATTACATCAAATATACAATAGCGTGTAATCTGCTTTGTTGTACAAAATAATAATGCAATGAGGAAGCACTGTAGCAATTTTCTTCATTATCTGCATATATGATGTCGGCCGTAAAATTGAATAGGCATATTAGAGAGTCCCGCTATAAAACATTTTAATTTTGTTTGTGTTTTGTGCAAAGAGCATCGTTAATACTCTACTTTTTTATGCACTGTAAAACAAAATTCCAATATTGTGTGTTGTGCGTGTGTGTGTGTGTGTGTGTGTGTGTGTGTGTGTGTGAGTGTGGTGGAGAGAGAGAGAGAGAGAGAGAGAGAGAGAGAGAGAGAGAGAGAGAGAGGAAAATGCTTCAATTGCATAAATAACATTGCTCCCAATCATGAATAAAAGTGATATAACCCCAGTCTTGTTATTTCAAAATACTTCTCTTTTAAATATAATATTCATGAATTTCAAGGTTGAATTTGTGCAAAATCAAACCCTTTATGGATCATGTGCCAGAAAAACACCCAACTCATTTGAATACCCCAGGAGCTCTGTTGGTACTCTTACTTCACTATTCATACACTAAAACATAAAGATTTGTTACTACAGTAAGAGTAGTATAATTTAATATTAAATCCTCTCTTTGGCATCCTCTGGGAGAGTGAAAATACTACATGCAGCTCTTGGAAAATATGACAGCAGCGTAATTCCGATGACCCAAAAGCAGGTCGTTCCAGCACGCTATTCTGTCCGATGTATCTTGTTTAGTCCTTCATAATTTTCAAAGTGACTGTAGCGGACTTTCAAACGGTTGTTTGTGCTGTTTAAGTATTCATTACTCTAAAGATTTGGGTGTTTGTAAATGCTGTTTACCCTTAAACGAGCATTAATATGGTTACTGTCTATTTGCTAGTGGTTGCTTCCAGGCTGTTTATATTTTAACGTTTAGTCTCTAGTAGCAAGGTCTGACTGACAGACCACAAGTGAATACGCTCTTGTTTTAAATTTGGATAACTGTTTACATATAATCGGGTGGACTTTGTGAGTGATATTAATATTTACTGTATTAGTCACTATTAAGTTGTATTTTGTTGTATCTATTTTATTCTTTGCATTTAAATATTTTGTCTTTATTTTCGTTATACCATGAGCAGTTCGTATTTTGTCATTAATTTGTGCAGTTTTATTTGTCCTTCAGTTTGTGTTTGTTCTTCTTTTTACACTTCATCGAATAAAGAGAAGTGGTAGAAGTGGTTTTCCTTGACTTGCGGAATCTCATCGTTGTCCAAATTAGTGACTTATATTCACCAATGATGCCGAGTAAACATCTCTGGTATTATGTAGCAGCGGGAACGTGTAGTAGCCTGTTTTAAAACGTACCGATATCACGAATCCTTACTGACTCTCTAAGATCACAAAGCCCAAGAAAAGGAAACCAGTTCCAGCGGATAGCAGTACTCCGTAAAGAACCCAGCTCTACTGTAGTGAAAATATTACGCAATAAGCTAGTAAAAAAAAGCTCAGTACGTTTTTACAACAGGATATATATATTATAATTATATAGATCTATATATATAATATATAAATATATATATATATATATATATATATATATATTATATATTATAACTGGTAAAAATGCTCTGTTACAACAGAATTCCATCTAATAAAAGGAGCCCATAAAATCACCAAAATATAGAGAGAAAAGTACTATATTTCAGAGACTGTTGTCTCCCTCTTCAGGTATATGAATGAGAAAAGTTTACAGAAAAGGTGGTATTTATACCATGAGATCCATCCACAGGTAAGCCAATTTAGGTCACCCCTGCTGATAATCTTCCTCTAAAGGAAGTTAATATGTATATATATATATATATATATATATATATATCATATACTATATATATATATATATATATTATATATATATATATATTATATAATATAATATATATAGATTAACTGATACTATGCGTGTTGATACTAGTATGTGTGTTTCAGAGATGATACTCAAGCCACTACTAAACTTTCACACTAGGTCAAGAAAGTTTGGAAGTCGACATGTTTAGTTACACGCGGCATATAATAGAGTGTCAGTTGTGCTCTTGACATGTCAACTGTCTCCAGTACCGTTCAAACACATACCAAATGATTACAATATCAGTAGCCTTTCATGTTACAAGAGAGATGTATCTAATAGAGCAACACTTCGAGAGCAATTGAACCAGCGTCAGTTTCCTACCTTGTCATTTGATATATATTTAAATAATAAGTCTTATGCCTTTTGCACATGGAAGTCGCTTTTGAGGTTGGGTGTGGTCTAGTTCTGACCGTGAGCATTTTATTTGAATATGATCACTGGTTTCGATTTCGTAGAGAAACTTTCGTATTACGCCGAAGAATCCATTTAAGACCTTATAGATTAACACATAATCTCTCTCCTCCTCTCTCTCACTCTCATCTCTCTCTCTCTCTCTCTCTCTCTCTCTCTCTCTCTCTCTCTCTCTCTCATACCTTTTTCTTGTCAGCCCATCCGAAAAAACAAATGGTCCCATTACCTGGTGGTGAAAGGGGGAGTTGAAAACAAGAAACCGGTTACTCCCAGTAGAGGCATTCTTGGGAATGAAAGAAATGTCAGTTTCGAAAACTTAGAACCAACTTCCGAGAGCTGGAGAAAACCATTTTACAACCGCGTCTGTTTTATTTTTTTTTATTTTATTTATTATTATCATTTTTTTTTTGCTTCGTCTCCAAAGGGCAATACGTACTTGTTCCCAATGGCTTTTGTGACCAGAAGTGGTTGATACATGTTTTGTTGACTTCTCCGTAACAGATTTATATACTTTACCTTATGGCTTTTACTGTAGTGTCTAGAGAATTACCTGTCAACTAGATTCCTCTATTCATAGCTAATTTTATTTTCTTTTTTAGAGCCTCTTGCAATGCCCTGAGTGAAATTGTTTTTATAAAGTCTTGTTGTCTTTGTATCACAACTCTCAAGGCCCATTTACACAATTAATCTATACGTTTTTTAACTTCTCTTTCATAACATCAACACCTATTTACTATCTAGGAAATTAATATTAAAGCAAAATCTTCATAATTTTGAGCTTCAACTATATTTTAGTGAAAAACGTTTGTGTGACATTTTAACAGTGACACAAGAAAAGTGTATAGATAGATAGATAGATATATTTATATATATGTATATATGTCACTTGGTATCGAATTCACCATTCCTTGGGAATAACGCCCCCCAAGGGGAATGTCGGCTGTTAATGACATTCGCCAGTCAGGATTGAACTTGGGCCTTTGGTTTAGTGTTTTAGTCTGATAGACGTTCGACTTGAACAAGGAAAATTGTGCTTCAAGGAATTTTGGTATATATTTTAAAATGTAACTTTTAAGTTATTCTGTTGTCGCCTAACTTACAGCGATAATAGGAGCTATTATATTTCTACTTGCAGTGCGCCAGTGACTCTGATACAAGTACTAGCTCGTTGGCAACTTCAGTAACCCGGGAACGGCAGAAAGTGCAGAACTGTGTTTAATGATTTTTTCGTCCATCATCTTTATAATGTTGCGTAGTGCAGCTTACAATTGGTAGAAATGGACGCAGGAATTCGTCGAGAGGAAATGGAATCATACTCCACATGTAAACAAAGCATACTGGATTTGTTTTACCCATAATTTTGTTATTCAATTGAATGTTTAGTTACCTGTAGATACTTTTTCTGTATTAACATGTCATATTTTAAGCATTTAAGTGCCACATAATATGAAATAAGAAGATTTTGCTCGTAATAGAATGCTAATTAGTAAATGGGCCTATAGGCCTAAAGATAGCTGCTTGTGTTAAACCTCTTCTTTTCAACATGTTGTGATGCAAAGGACACCTGCTGTATTGTGTCAGTCATTAAGAATTTTTTGCAGTGGGTACTACGCCTGTAAGATAGTGTTAATGTCATCAGTTTTTCAGTAAAATCCGTATTAAAATTTTTTAACAAAACTCTTTTTTTATGAAACGTGGATTCTCAGCGAAATTCCGAAACGTCAGACTTGCGAGTATTACAGGTTGACGTAAAAAGACCGTAGAAAAAAAGTTTCTCTTATTCAATTGAAAGTAATAAAATATTTATTTCTTATATGTGAATCAAATCCTGGTTTAATCTGTTCTCATCTAATTATAAATCTCATAAACTGAGAATTGCTACGAAATAAACTTTCGTTAGCTCAGGCTACACGTATGCCCCTAAGTACTCTTTAAGTAAAGTGAAATATCATTTAAACGTCATTCTAACCACAACTTAAGTTCAGATATACATAAGAGTAACTATGGTGAAAGTGATAAGGTCATCATACCAAGGAAGGAGAAGCCTTAACAAATTATAACAGGGGAAAGCAGTTTGGCCGAGCAAAACATAGACCTATGCTAATTGATGCGGCTTAGGCCTGGTGATTGCTTGGTCTATGCCGAATTGATGTGTCCTTTTGAGAACGACTTTTTTCCAAATAATTAAAAGTTGCCTTTATAATAGTCCTTATTTAACATTTCTCGCTGAGCATTGTCCCAAAACCTTATAATGGAAAGAAATACGGTGCTACTTTGGTTTGTTGTCTACGCGTCACCTACTCTGAGGTGCGATAGCTGATTTACTTGAGGCAGATTCTTGGGAGCGGCATATGCCTACGAGACATTTGTTTGGCGACCTCTTATTGGCTGGTACTGGGAGGTAGGCGGCTCGCTCAGTGTCTCATAGTTTCGTCTGCAGCTTAGAAAACTAGCAATGTGTTTTTAATTCTTCATTTATCTATCTATCTATCTATATATATATATATATATATATATATATATATATATATATATATATATATATATATATAACTTGACCATGAAGTATGTAAAACGTGATGCTATGTATATATACAGGTTTTGCCACGGAGGAAAATGAAAGTCGAGAGAGCCAAGAACTTTTGGTCTAACACGACCCTTTACTTAGCCACAACTGATCATACAGAGCAAAAACATAGTAAAAGTAGGCTTAATGCCAAGGAGAAAAATGAAAGGATCGTTAAGATCGGAAGATCTCGGTTTTCATTTCCGTCCGTGGCATTACCTTTATTTGCACACATACCATCACATTTTATATTTTCGTGATCAAGCTATTCATATATATATATATATATATATATATATATATATATATATATATATATTATATATATATATATATATATATATATATATATATATACTAGACCGTCTCAAGTATTGTAACAATTTTAGTGCTTGAGCTCTATCAGCTTAGCACTGCAAAAATGCAAACATGAAAATGAAAAACAAGAGCTTTATTGACCTGACAACGCTACGATTACTAGTCATGCTTATTTCATTGTTTTCCCCATATAAACAATTTGTATGTTAAATTTAGCCATAGTTGAACAATAACCATAATTTCTTTATATTTTTATCAAGAAGTTTTAATTGTCTATTTGATTTTGATAATGAAACATAATTTGTTTGACACACGAGACTGAAAAAGCGAGAAAGGGACGGAGAGAGTAGTGAGTGACGAAAGCAAAAGCTTCATCAGATCTGAATCTCTGGTCGTGTCCCCTGTGCCAGGTAAGCCATTGTTAGTAGTTATACTAAAAATCTTATCAGAAGACGGATAATAGGACATATTCTTAATTTTCTTTCCTCATATCACACACATCTAAAATCGGAAAGCACAAGCATATTCAGAGTAAATTTATTGTATGAAATCACAAGTTTTATATCATTTTGATCACATGAATGATGCAAAATCCCTTACGTAAAATAATTATAATGGATTAAATTCTCCTCTCTTCACTTCAACTCTTTGTAATTCCTTTGCATTTATTTTTTTGATTTCAGGTAATCACGATTTAGTTGTACAATTAATACCGAATCGTTTGGTATGACTGAAACTTTCCCATATTGTGCAAAACGTGAGATAAATGAAGAAATAAAAACATATTGCTAGATTTCGCAGCTGCAGACGAAAATATGCGATAACGAGGGACTGCTTACCTCCGGTACCAGCCAATCATAGGCCGCCAAACAAACGTCTCGCAGGCATAGGGCTCACCTTAGAATCTACCTTAATTAAGTGAATCAACTATAGTTCTCCTTGGGTCGCCGTGTTTAGTACTAGCCCCTCGGGGATCAAAGTATTATATACATCCATTTCTGTATTGTGTAGTCGAAAATCTATATCAATAAACGTTGTCTTCGTGCGGAAGCTATTGTTACGTTAACATGTTTTAAACCTATGAAAGTGATGCATAAGGGCGATAGTTTATATATATGTATGTATGTATGGAGAGACGTCGCGAAGGGGGGTGGGGCGGCTGGGGGGGGACATATGTCCCCGGGCGTAGCGTTGAGGGGCGCCAAATTGAAGTTGGGAAGACATCTATTTTGGGGAAAATGGGGTGATGAAACCATTAACTTAGAATCTTTAAGTTTTTAGGAGCTTTCAGTACATATTTCTTATTTAATGAAGATTGACTTTAATGCTCATTATATATAAATGTAATCATTATGTGTTAATTACTATACTATCAAATTTTATTTCGTACTTATACAATAAGTGGTTCAGTGACTCAGTGCAAAGCTATTGGATAGTTACCCCCATCAATCTAGTGTTTCGTTTTCTTTCGTGAACATTTTTTTGTGCATAACAAACTGCAACTACATTATTATTTCTGCATTTTCATAAGGCTGAGGCTGATATCAATACATAAAGTATTTTATTTATTTATCGGTTGCAACGAAAAATATAGTAAGAAATTTTAATTTATGCAACTTTTTTCATTCTTACATGAGAAAGACGTCAGTCACAACACCACCTAATTTTATAGACGCCGTGAGAACCAAGGTATAGAAAAGTTAGCACGGACAGTAGCCACAGAGCCCAGGCCTCAAAGGTAGACTAAATCAATAAAACTAATACTAGACTAGGAAGAGATTGCTAGTTTGACTTACGCGGCTATTACAAGAGTAAGTATTGCGTGATCACAGCACCTGTTATTCCATCCCCTCAGCATGCGCATGCCAGCATAATCACGATATACTGCTTAAACAAAGTCTCCAAAATTTTTTATGAATATATTTGTATAAACATAACAAAAGAAAAAGTGAGGTAATTTGATTTCCTATAAATGCACGAGATGATGTTTTGATCACTAACCCACAGGAATTACTTTGTCTCATTGTACAATATGGGGATGAAATGAAAGTGTTTTCCCAATCTTTCAAGTTGCCCTTCATTGCAGTATCGATTGCTAGTTATGAGCGATCATTTAAAAAGTTGAATCTTATCTTGTCGCATCTGCGAACATCTTTGGAGCAAGGGAGATTGTCAGCTTTAACTCTACTAAGAGTAGAGCTGCAAGAGATCGCAAACAAAATAAACTCTGATGACACGATAGACAAATTTGCGTCTGTACAAGCTAGAAGGATAAAACTGTGAACACATTGTAACTTGCATCAATGCTTAATGACGTCCTACAAAATTCATTGTCAATCCTTTTCTTTGTTTAGGTTTTCTGTTATCAATTCTATCTGTCTAAACATTCTAATACCTTTATACCGTGTTATTTCCTTGCATATGGTTGATCATACTAAGCATCCATCACTTTCATCTTTTTGTTTTCATTATTTTGACCGCTGGAAGTCTCCAGGGCCGGGCCGAGGGGTGTTAACTGGAAGAGGAAATCACAAGAAGGTACAGAATCCAGCCACACATTTTGACACCGGGGGAAGTGAAGAAGTGTGTAAAAGAGAAGAAGGAGGAAATAATTCATCACTCTTTTGGCAGCAAATCTTGCTCGAATGAAAGTATCTTCCGGGGAAATATGACACAACTTTCCCGGAGGAAAGAGCGACAAGGAGAACTTCGATAATGAATATCTTTGGTAAGTTGGCTGCTCAAAGACATTAAAAGAAATACAATAGCGAGACGGAACACTGGATATAATTCCACTGCAATTGTTTTGGCGTTGTTATTCATTTAGGATATACTAAGGCCAACTCATAGCATAGGGCAGGAAATGGAAGACTAAAAACAGCTTAGGTTCATGGAATTTTTACTTGTATGTGAACACCAAATAAAAATCTCTGTCCTTTAGCTTACACAATTGCAGCCATTTACCTAATTGAAACTGTAGACAGAAAATATTTTCACTCCAATTTTCATCTAGCAAAAAAATAAGTTTTCCTAGTCTCTGCTATAGATATGAAAACAATAAACTCTGAAGTGGTGAAATACACATCATATCGAGAGAGTAAGACCAGGTCAAGAATGGGGAACTGAAACAGCATCTGTCTCCCTGTCTCACCTCCTTTATATACTTAATATATGTAAGTTGACCTCTTTCATGAGTGATTCGAGACTGCAGGCGAAAATATCTGAAACTTGAAATAAATAGAGAAGTCACAAAACAGATGAGGAAATAGAGAATCTTTGAAATCGCTTAACAACAGGCCGAATTTTTTCCTGAATAAGAGACGGGATGAACCATTAATATTACTATCCAACTGTCACGTATCGTAACCTAAAAGAATTCGGGTAACTGTGGACATTATGCGGGTATGTAAACTTTAACAACGTCTTCGCTTAGATATAAAACTGAGATAAAAAAAAAAAAGGTGGGTGGTTGGTGGGTGAACCATCAGTTGACCTCAGGCAAAAAATACCTATCTATTGGCAGCCGTATTTTGATTACCATAGACGACACACTCAGTCTATTATCCTTTTGGCCCTTACAGCCTATATTCTTTATCAGAAAGTAATCCACCGGAACCCAGATATCCGAAAGATTATTAATAATCCCACATTTCCTTCCGGAAAAGGGCGGGGAGATAAGTATTGGTTTGGCCACAGTTCCTAAGTATTTTCTAAACTCGTATTTATATTGCCCCATTTTTTGCAAGGGTCGTTTCCACAATATCTCAGTTCTTAGAAGAGCCAGAGAAGGCAAAATTCATTTTATAGTTGGAAAATCGCATGAGTTTATTAAATGCCTTCGTATTCCGAAAATTCCATTTTTATTGAACATTTTATTAGGAAAATATTTGGAAATCCTTTTTAATGATGCATTTCATTTTGGACCTGACATCTTTTCTTTCTTTATTTCTTCCTTGTGTAAACAGAATATCAGTGCCTTTCCCCCTTCCTCTTCAGCCGGTGACACTGACCTTAGACTTCAGAAGAGGAAGCAAAATTGGCACTTTCTTATCTCTTGATGCCTGGTGGAAAAATACTGCTTCCTTTATCGCGAGCGTTATTCAAGGAATGTTCTCTCTCTCTCTCTCTCTTCTCTCTCTCTCTCTCTCTCTCTCTCTCTTATACATGCACACACCTACACACCTACAGACATACATCTCTTTCTCTATCCATCTATCTTTCTATATACATGTGATAACTAGATTTTGTGGGAGTTTTTGACAATGCGGTATGTGGCATGTATCATTTTCAGGAAAAACTTTTCCTACTCCTAATTATTATTGAACGTGTCATCTGTGGCTCCTGCAATGTTTACATAGATTTCCATGGAGAATCTGAAGTTCGGTATATCGTGTCGTCAACTATACACCCGCTGGTGTCTTCGTTCAAGCACTCTCTAGGAAATCCTTAAGCCTCTGCTTCAATTTTGTCCACGAGTCTCATTCTCAGCCACTGTTTTCAGCTCCACAAAGTTGTCTTGGCAGCTTTGCTCTCTCACTAACACACAAACACAAACACACACTCACACACACACACACACACACACACACACACACACACACAATGGTGACTCAAAGGTCAAAAGTCACTGTACTTCGTTGTTCCCAAACCAGGAAGCGGTTCGAATCCCACTGGTAAAGAAGCTCATATCGATTAGAATTACGCGTAGGTGTTATTTTAGTGGTCATTTCCGAGGTATTATGAACTGGTTATTAAACGATATTGGTGGCTTGATATTCGGGAATTTAAAAATGTCACGTTGTATGAGACAAAAATACAGTTTCCCATACATACATATACATATGTGTGTATTCAGCATTCGACCGAATGAAGACGATAAAGAGCGAAGCACTGCCGTTCAACCGTGGAAAAAGAATTAATCTATGTTTTTTTTTTCATTTGGCATTTCATCATCAAAGAGTCGTGCTTTGAAAGTCAATAAAGAAAATGAAAAATATGAACGAGAGATATGGCTTCGCCTTCTCCTGCCAAGAGATGATGGAGCCATGGCGGAAAATCTGCAAAAATCCTCTGTTCGTCCACATTGCGAAAATGACCGATGGTTGTTTATTGCTCGCCGTTATAGGAAATGCTAAGGCAATAACCTGCGGCTTGTTATTATACACTTCGCCATTCCGTTCAAATGAATTCAGCCCAGAGGATATAATATCTGTTGTGCTGCTATCCAGCAGGGAATACTGACAAATAGCTTGAAGGATATTTAAAGTTCTGAATACCTTGGCTCGCTCTTCGTTGCTGTATGTTTTGGATCTTCAGTGTACCTCGAAACTTATTTCATTTTGTACATTGGAACGTTTCTTGTAGAATGCTTTTCTCATCATCATCATCAACAATAATATTCAGTGATGAACATCGACGCGTTTCAGCAAAGTAATCTTACAGTTTACATTTCTAGCATTCTCATGTTCCATATTAAAACGATTCCCGTAGGAAGTAGTGTCGTCAGTTCACCTCACGTTGTGCACTGTAGGCAAAACTTACGGTTCTTTGTGGCGTCCCTGCGGCCCTAAGCTGCTACCCCTTTTTTCAGTTTACTGTATCTTTGTTTATATTCTCTTCCTTCCATCTTACTTTCCACTCTCTCCCAACAATGTTTCATGGTATCAGGACAAAATCACCCGAGGACAAAATCCCCCTTGCAAGAATTCCCCCGTTTTCTAACATTTGCTTGTTTTTCTAACATGGCAAAATTTGTTTCTTTACTAACATCTACATTAACTAAATCTTACTGTCATAGCAGTACAGTCGTTTGCTCGTTTTTCTAAAAAGGCGATATACTTTTTCACTTACATAGTTAGGTTAACTAAAAGTTCCCTGGCTGTTTTATATCGTGTATGTGATAAAAAACAGTGAAAGGAAATTCGTCATGAGTAAAAATATTTCATGATTTTAAAGGCCAGATGCAGCACAGCTCAAAATGATACGAGAGAAAGAAGGAAGGAAGTGATGGTCCTAAGAATAAGTAAAGGTCACTTTCCTTGTGTGCATATTTAACTCCTACATGTTCGTGGGGTTGAATCCCTCGACTCTAAGACGAGACTGAAAATGGATAAAATAATTCATGAAAGGAACCTTTGACATGTGTACAACTAATCTCTCTTATAGAATGTGAAAGCGTTACGTCCCTGCTTCTATATGTATACATACTGTTGCAATATGTATCACTTGAATACCTGATGCAATATGACCCTGTGTTGTCAGAAACCTTTACACCTCTGAGAGTTCGGTAAATATTTTGCTCTGCCGTGTTTCCATAATGTACTACATGCTCGATATTGTTCAGTTTTGCGACGAACGATTTTATCACTGATTTGCTTTACTCAGCTGTACGGTGAGGTAATTATCAGCAGTATGGAATACTTATGTGTTTGGTACATTAGAACCTTTATCCAAAGTAAAGAACTCTCTAAAAATTTTATGATATTTTCTCATAAAATCCCATGTAGAGGGATAGTGCCTTTAGAGAACCTCATGCAGTGCACAGAAGGGTCTGTGTATGGCGTCGATTCGGCCCCTAGCTGTGATCCTTTTCATTCCTTTTACTATAACTATGTTCATATTATCTTTCTTCCATCATACTTTCCATCCTCTCCGAACAGTTTTTTCATAGTGCAGCTGCGAGGCTTTCCTCATGTTGCACCTTTAAAACCGTTTTATTTTGAGTTTTCCATTCAGTGCTGAAAGACCTCATAGGTCTCAGTATTTGCCCTTTGGCCTAAATTTT
This sequence comes from Macrobrachium nipponense, assembly GCF_015104395.2. Taxonomy (NCBI): domain Eukaryota; kingdom Metazoa; phylum Arthropoda; class Malacostraca; order Decapoda; family Palaemonidae; genus Macrobrachium; species Macrobrachium nipponense. The sequence goes on along the minus strand of NC_087201.1, from coordinate 149,379,098 downwards.
ACATTCCATTCCAATCCATTTTAACCAAATCTAAATGATGAATAATTCTCACATTTGTTTTTATTATTCCTCAAGTTAAAATCCAGCGCATCTTCGCGAGATGAATAACTCAATTATTATGAACATTCTGTATCACGGCTGGATGTTTCTTGAAACCATGACGTGGGAGAACATTGACTTATTCTAGTAGTTTTTTCTGTTATCACCGTCAAGGTGTATTTTCATTTTTTGTTTTATTTTATTCTTTTATTTATTTATTTTTTTTTTTTACATCTTGACCTTGTGTAAAAGGTATCTAATTTTGATAACACTCAAGATAATAAACCAAACAAAAACTTCTTTCAGTTTTCTTCTGAAGATTGAAAAAGAAACCCACAAAATTTTCTTTGTAATTTGTTTACTTCTAAGTATTTACATTTAATTTTACTCCACATTCGAGTATTTTCAGGCCCTATCGGTGGCCCATTTTCAAGAGATGTTTGGGATGTCAGGCTGGGTCAAGGCCCAGCAGTCTTCTGGAAATTCTCCTCGTTGAGCAGTCATTTATGTGATGGCTGTTCTGGTTTCCTTGAGGGTTGCCAATCCCCTCTTGTCACTCCGATATCCTCAGCTGATGGTCAATGGGATTAACCCTTGTGGTAAGGGAGTGGTCACCAAAAGTCTGTTGGGCAGAAAACCTAATCTCCAGGTCAGCAGGGTCAATCTTAGCTTCTTATAATATCAAAGCTCGGCTTATGGGATCTTCTGAGGTAAAACCTTTGTTTCCTTCTATTACTTTAATCTCTCTGATAAGTGCACCTTCTACTACCCTCCTGTGACTAATTTTTTTGCTTTTGCATATAAGCCTACTGTTTTTGAAATCCATCCTATGGTTATTTTCCCGACAATGCCTAGCTATAGCCCTCCCCTGAGAGTTAAGCTGTACTGCCCTTTTATGTTCTTGGATTCTAGTCCTTATTCCCTTACCTGATTCCACCACATATCTGTCTCCACAATTGTTGCAATTGATTATGTATACCCCCCCTACATCATCTGTATTACTGTCTTCTCCTTCCAATTTATTTTTACATACTTTGTTTTTTACGGTATTATCAAAGGTATATACAAATTTAAATTTACTTCCTTTCATTTTTGAAGTGATTTGTTTCATTTTAGGGATAAAAGGAAGGGCAACTATTTTCTTGTTTTCTTTATTCCATGTACTCTCTACATTTGCTCTGTAAAAAATTTTTCTAGCTTTGTTGAGTGCCTTTTTTCTGAACCATTCCGGGTATGCTAATGCATCGAAGCTTTTATCTATGTAATTTATTTCTTGCTCTATCTTGCAAAGGTCACACGTTCTCATTGCCCTAAGAAATAAACCTGTTAGAACCCCAATTTTTATATCATGACTGTGAAAAGAGAAGAAATTAATACGTATATGAGTTTGTATGTGTGGGCTTTCTATATGTGCTGAATTCATATCCTGTTTCTTTTCTTTCTATGAGTATGTCTAAAAAGGGCAGTTTATTATTGTTACTTTTCTCTAAAGTGAACTGGATATTGTTATCAAACTTATTGAATTCGTCTAGAAAAGTTTCTATTTCATTTTCATCACCTTGCAGAATAGCAAAAATATAATCCAAATATCTCCATCACCATTGCAGTTTTAAGTTAGGCACATTAACATTAGGAACTAGATTAGATTCGAAATATTCCATATAGCTACTACATATTTCTGTTTGTAAACTTGTCCCTCACTCAAGATAATTTTAAAAGCTAAGAACAAAAGGTTCGACTCAAGTAATCGAGTTTTCTGTGCAACTCTCAGCCAAGACACATGAAGCTCTCAGCCGCGGCTCATGAAACCTTCAGCCACGGCCCGGTGGTGGCCTCTGTTGTAGGCACCTATAGCGGTGCTAGACGCACCATCATGGCTAACTTTAACCTTAAATAAGGTAAAAACTACTGAGGTTAGAGGGCTGCTAATTTAGTAAGTCTGATGATTGGAGGTTGGGTGATCAACATACCAATTGCAATTGCAGCCCTCTAGCCTCAGTAGTTTTTAAGATCTGTCAGTATCATCGTGCAGGCAACATTCACTATCTCTTAAAGGTGTATTTCCGGGAAGTTTTTGAGTGGACCAATATGTGGGTCGTAAGTCAATATAGACACCAGGAACCACCAGGTATAAGTTGTCCGTTATGTCAGTATGGGTGGCAAATGGGGCATTTATATCTTCACTAAAAACATTCACGGTTTTTGTTAGCAAGTCACACATACAGATCTATTTATCATCTTCATTATATCCTCTTCTCTTTTGGTGCTAAAGTTTTCATAAAATTTCAACTATATATTTTTTTTTAATCTGGATTATATTGCTTTGGCCTTTGGATTTTTAGTAACCGACCATAATGTCAGCCATTTTTTTCTATTACCAGAGTTCGTTTTCTGTGCGTCTGCACACGCCAACACTGAACACCAGACTTAAAAGAAAAAAAAGTGGAAACCATCAACCATGAGATTTCATGGTGTGAATCCGCGTCCGTGATATACAAAGACAACTTTTGTGGGTTCCAATAAAATTTTTCTAACTCCAGTAATATTGTCTGGCACTGAGATGGGAAAGTAAGATATATTTAGTAATAGTTTTATTTCCTCGTGCGCGTGTCCGCAATTACTGTTCCATGTTCCAGATATGAAGAAGCTATTTTTCTCTGAACGTGAATAGACGGGAAATAAAAATAGGTTTCTGCGTTTATGTAAATGGCTTTGAAGAGCAGATCATCCCTTTTGCAAAAAAAAAAAAAAAAAAAAAAAAAAAAAACGCTCAGGATTAATCCATGGGAAAAATCTACTTATTTAAAATGACGAGAATTGAAATAAATATATAGTTCGGATTAATCATTAATCCCAAATGACGTTTAGGCGCTTACACTGACAAATATACAGACAATCCGAGAGAGAGAGAGAGAGAGAGAGAGAGAGAGAGAGAGGTGTTTCCTGTTAGAAAAAAGGGCAGCGTGGGAGTTGGTCGACAGCAGAAATTACTTTGAAAGTGAAAGTTTTCAGGGAAATGATTTATTGACAGTCACGTAGCAACGACTCCTGGGGTCTTCTATTGGCTCACATAAATAAATAAATTTTACTCTACACTTTCACTTGTATAAAAAAAAATATATTGTCCTTGTTTTAGGGAATTGGGTAGGAATTAGTTTTACTTTACGTTTTGTTTTTCTACATCATTATCTGCTAGAGACAATCTTTTATTTCAGTCTTACTAAAATCTATAGTGCATATTGATTAATTGGCTTGAGAAACGAGATAGCCGGCGTTTTCTAGAATTTATTAAGTTTCTTGGTAGTCACTTTCAAAATAAACTTTGACGGGTATCAGCTTTGATATTACAATGTAAATCATTCCTACTGCATTGTTAGTATTTGTCAACCCAGTGAGAATCACTCAAATATTCTAAATGGAGGCAGGAATATTTTAATACCCAATCTGTGTATGGCCTCTTTAGGCTTAGATATGACCCTGAAATTCACCTTAGCACTCTCCAATGCGGTGTACTGTAGGCATTACTTCAGGTGTTATGCAAACCCCTTCTTTTGCCTATACCTCAGTTAATATTGTGTCTTCCCTCTGACTTTCCACCTTCTCCTAACAATATTGATTTAGGTTGCTTTTACATTTTTTACTCTGTTTCCCTTTCAGTGCATAATGAATGACATCATAGGTCCTAAGCGCGTGGCTTTTGACCTAAATTTCATATCCTATTCCGTTGTATCCCAATGTAATATTTGAATCTTTACAAGTTCTAAAAAATGTGTTCATATAATACAACTGTTTTGATCAGCCACATTAAGCCTCTTTAAAATTCTGAATTAATTTATCAGGCAGTAGAAAATCCTGTATCTGCTACTGGTAAGAGAAACACTACGGAAATTGTGGTGTATCTCAGACGTGCTTTTGTATCATTAATTTTTTCTTTAGGTATGTATGCATAAACATTATATTTGATTATCAAGAGAGCGAATTTTCTAGCTGAATGATATTCCATTTATGTCTGAAGCTTAGAAAAGATATATTATTTCCATGTAGATTATTATTTCATATATTATTCTTGGTTACTGCCGACATACGACCAAAAAGCGACATACTAAATAATCCATCTCTCTCACGAAAAACAACAAAGTGAACCTCGTTCTCCGCTGCATTTCCCGCCAAGTTTGTGGGCGCACATTTTCCGGAATCAGCGGCAGCAAGGATTCCCGGGGCATTTAGCGAGCAAAGAATTGTACCCGCTAAGTCGCGATATATTTTATTGCCCTCTGCAATATCTAAAAGGAATTTAGTTTATGAGGATAAAAAAAGTTGAATATAAAAAGGTAAATAAATGTGCTCTTGGATTCTGCTCATTAGTGCAAGTTGATACATTAATCACATGCTTGAAAAAGAGCATAAATTTAACCGTCTTTGAATAATAATTCCTTAGTTAGAAAAAACACGGAAGGACAGGGCTTTCTTATTTCTACTTCCATGCTCTCCACTTTAGTTTTATTCTTTAGTCTTTATCTGCCCCATTCTATACTTGCTTATTTCATCAAAATTAATAATAATGTCGTTGCGGAATTGTCGAACTTCATATTATATATAAATTCTGTTTTAACAGAAAGTAAATCAGTCCTTTTGCACATACTATACGTATATATGCATATGTATATTTATATATATTCATATATGTATATACATATAGGTATGTAAATATATGCATATATGTATATATATTGCATATATATATATCATATATATATAATATATATAATATATAATATATATAATATATAGTATATATATAATATATATATATATATATATATATATATATATATATATATATATATGTATATATATATATATATATATATATATATATATATATATATATATATATATATATATATATATATATATATATATATATATATATATATATATATATATATATATATATATACGTATATATATATATATATATATATATATATATATATATATATATATATATATGTATACGTATATATGTATGATCTTACTGACTGCTGAAACACTTATCTTTTAAGATTAACCTATTTAAATGTTGGTAACGCTGACTTTATATACAATTATGTAATTAAGAAAATTGCGACACCTAATTAGTTGCTGAGGAGTTTTATTACTCATCTTGGTTAAGGTGTTTTCATGTGATTTCATCTGTAGAATTATAATCACAGAATCATTAGTGCGGTTACTGACAGTTACAATATTTTAACCCTTAGTAAT
>NC_087201.1:149358794-149368794 GCF_015104395.2 Macrobrachium nipponense | reverse complement strand
GCCCTAACAGTGGAAAAAATTTTCAAATCTACACTGTAGGGAATAACACTTACATCTTTATCTCTGAAAAAATGAAAACTTGACGAATAATACCATGATTTGGGCAATTTTTGGCGAGACTAGAAAAACATACATATAATAAACGCTAATTTCTGCAAAATATCATGAGCAACATTTACAGTGTGATATTGGTAATGCTGTGAGGCAAATCCAGAAGTTGCGAGATCAGTTAATCAATGAAACTTTCCTTCAGTAACCTGAGTGTTGTATTTCACTTATACCAATTACTTACGGTCTTCGATCTCTGGTCCCAGCCCAGTTCGCTCAAGGACTGACTTATAATAGCTATAAATGAGGCACCACAGCTTCCTTACTGTACTCTCTCGTGAACAAGGTCAGGAGTATTTCCAGGAAGCAAGAATAAAGAATGAGAAAAGTTTACAGAAAAGGTGGTATTTATACCAAGAGATCCATCCACACGTAAGCCAATTTAGGTCACCCCGTTGATAATCTTCCTTTATACCTGAAGAGAGAGACAGCAGTCTCTGAAATATAGTACTTTTCTCTCTATATTTTGGTGTTTCTATGGGCTCCTTTAATTAGATGGAATTCTGTTGTAACAGAACATTTTTACCAGTCTTATGTATATAATATATATATATATATATATATATATATATATATATATATATATATATATATATATATATATATATATATATATATATATATATATATATATATATATATATATATATATATATGGGGATAAAATCCACAATGAAGTAAAATCCTCTTGTAGATTAAAATATATATTCTTGTACAAGATTAAAGCTTTCGACCATCAACTGTGAACAAGACCACAGTTGATGGTCGAAAGCTTTAATCTTGTACAAGAATATATATTTTAATCTACAAGAGGATTTTACTTCATTGTGGATTGTATCCCCATTTACTTAGAGGTACGACATAGTACCTGGCTTCTGCATATATATATATATATATATATATATATATATATATATATATATGATATATATATATATATTATATATATAGATATAGATATATATATATATATATATATATATGAGAGAGAGAGAGAGAGATATTGTGTGCATTCAGTATGCACTTGGCTGCGTGAGGTCCAATCACATAAAACAATATAATTTCTTTTTAGTTTCGTTAGCTAGGCCGGACCTATCAAAACTGACACGGATTTATTTTAACCGGAGAATAAACACGTAAAGCATGACGAGGGATATTTACAGAAGTGAGTAAAATTCGGCCGCTTAACCAATTAGAGTTCAGGAATGGGAAGTGGTGGGAGTGACAAGAAGGGTGGTGGATGCTGATGGCCCTTGCTTTGGGATCTCTCTCTCTCTCTCTCTCTCTCTCTCTCTCTCTCTCTCTCTCTCTCTCTCTCTCTCTCTCTCTCTCTCTCTCTCTCTGTTATTGTCTTCGTATAAAGTTTGAAGATGAAGAATTATAGAATTTTAAAAGTCCTCCATGAAGACTGACAGATGCAGAGTATTTTTGTACAACAGCAACGATAAAAATTAAAAGTGAGCTACATAATATACTGATTCATTATTTACTATATCCAAAAATTATTCCATTCATCTGTGGATTTTCTTCGTTATTTTTCTGGAGAGAGAGAGAGAGAGAGAGAGAGAGAGAGAGAGAGAGAGAGAGAGAGAGAGAGAGAGACGAGAGAGAGAGAGAGAGAGAGAGAGAGAGAGAGAGAGGCGGTGCGGGTTAACCAAGATAAAGAAAATCGTGCAATCAGATTAATTTCGTCCTGGCAGATTGACTGAAAATTGCAGTCCATCCTAGTAGGTGTTTAATGAAATGACCTTTGCCTTTTTACAGCAGATCACTCAGGCCTTTGGACGCCAGATATACTACAATCAGTCCCCTTGAGCAATGACTATTTGAACAAATAGTTACATGAGATTCCAATAATTATATATTTTCGTTATCATTAATATTGCTATTATTAATTCACTATTTTCGTCATTAATTTGGTCATTATTAACGAATTAATGACATTTTGTATTTATTATTATCATAAATTATTGCCTAGTTAATTAATTGTTGAAATTTTAATCAATTATTGACATTACCAATTAATAATTGCAATTATTATTAATTTTTGCGTAGCCTAAAGACGCGGTCTGACTTCAACATAGAAATGACCTACAAACAAAAAATATAAATCGTAAACGAAATAAAGTTTCCCCGTTAAATCAACTCTCTCTCTCTCTCTCTCTCTCTCTCTCTCTCTCTCTCTCTCTCTCTCTCTCTCTCTCTCTCTCTCTCTCTTATGGCAGTCCGGTCCACAATCAAGGCAAATCCCGTAATAGACTTCAAAGACAAAATCCCATTGTCGACTACGAAGACTCCTAAGACGCCATAATCACTGTCTTTTATGGAACTTCTCAAGTGAGGGGATCATTCAGCCTAGCAATTTTGGAACCCAGCAATGGAAAGCTGACCCGAAAAGGAATGTTCAATGGTTCCCAAAGCTGTTTGTGTGCTTTTTATTTGTTTGCTGTGTTGCTACTCTTGCCATTTCTTGTGCTCTCTTTCTCCCGCGACGCTGTTCGAACCTCTAAAACTTTAATATACGTTTATGGGTCATGTGTGGGCTTTCTTGTGTGATAGTTTCCAAAAACAATGCCTTAATAGGGGCAGTCACTATGAAGAGCGGTGTTTGGATGTGCTCTACGGATTATTTTCAATTTCGATGTATTCTCCTTCATTTAGTTATTTATTTTTTATTTTATTTATTTATTTTTTTAATTAATTTATTTATTTATTTATTTATTTTTTTTTTTTTGAGAGGAAGGGACGGGAGGTTACATGGGTTTTCCAAACATTGTGGGCCCATCCAATTTCTTTATCAACGCTACAAATAGGACATCTGTCGTTGGCTAGGAGGATTTGTGCTGGCCTGGCCTAGTGCTCGCTGGGAAATGTACCAGGAGGAGCAAGGGTTTATTACTCTTCAGACATATCCACTGATGGCAATCTAAAGATAAATGTGCTACAGTTTAACAGTGCTGTATATATAACTAGGGGCATGGAGTCATTGGTCCAAATACCATAATTTATGATGGTCGCCTCAGATCACGCGCTAATTTTTCCCCGTAGGTGGAGACTGCCGTCATTCAATCTATATACTGTACCTTCGTTCTTACTCTCTTTCTTCCATCTTATTTGTATCCTCTACTAGCAATTGTTTCATAGTGTAACTACGAGATTTTCCTTCTGTTCCACCTTTAATACCTTTTTACTTTCAATTTCCCTTTCAGCGCTATATGAGCTCATAGGTCCTAGTGCTTGTCCTTTATATTCCATTCCCGTACATTCCATGCATTAACTTTTGTAAAAACCATACACACACGAAAACACACACATAAAGGAAATAACTTGATATATAAAATCATATCACTGAAAAAAAAAACCAAGCAGCCAAGGAAGGAAGGAACTTCTCTGCACTCGGCAAGTGAACTGGCCATTGCAGGGTTCCAAAGACGCGGGACTGAAAAATAATAGCCCCTTCTCTCGAGAGCCTTAATAAAGTCCTGTGATTATGAAGACGTGAGATTCTTCACAAAGAACGGAACTTTATCCTCAAAATGTATTGCGGGATTTACTGTGATGGCGGCGTGCCATAAGAGAGGAAAAGCAAGAGATGGTGAGAGATATTGAATAAAAAGAGAGAGGGGAGAAATAGTTGTCAAGACACGAATTGCCTGGTTTAAGTTTTTTTTTTTTTTTTTTTTTTTTTTTTTTTTTTTACGGATAGGTCCCTCTGTCTATGTCGCGTTTTTAACATCCAAAAGCTTAATTTTCGACAATTCTAATAGAACGGATTTCTTATTTCTGCGAGTCACGAAACATTGTGTAGTACTTACTTGTCCAAAGTATGTAATGCTTACTGTCATTGTATGTAAGACTGGAAAAAAAACTATGGGTTGTAGTAGTAACAGTTAATTAATTATCTCCCTAAATGGACATTTAATTTTATTCTGGGTTAGCAATTACCGAGCACAAACTCTGTGATTAATCTCTCTCTCTCTCTCTCTCTCTCTCTCTCTCTCTCTCTCTCTCTCTCTCTCTCTCTCTGACAACATCCTGATAGTTGCTTGACTACAGAGTCTCCTGAAGTTGGGAATTTCCTTTTTGAATTCCAAACCTTTCGGATTTTGAGAAAATTTTTATTTTCTGTTTAATGAATAGTTTATGGCCAAAGAATTTGCAAAGATCATTTAAGTTATTTTTTAAACTTCAACAAATTTAGTTGAAAATTCAGCAGACTAAATTTTAGGATACTTCCTTTAATTTCCTTCGTGAAAAATTTTAGTTATATTTCTGTCTTGTTTACTAAACCTTGTATAGAATAGGTTCACTTTCCAGGCTAAGTCAACAGGACACGTCGGTACAAGAGTCAGTCAGAAATAAAAATTTAGCACAAAAAGTTCAAAGAGTGCAGACGGCATTTTTGGGCATTTGATAACCAGAAAGTGGTTGCATCCGCTTATCACTAAAATTCTTTATTTCGAGTTACATTAAAAGTTTTGTGGGGAGATATTTCCAGGAATTCTTACGTTAGTTCATCATTGGGTATCTTCAGTTACTTATTGTGATGCTACTTATTAATCAGATTAGAGATTATTCTGTCTTTAAGGAATGTATTATTTTTTTATTTTGATACAGTCCTGAGCAAATCTCTTTGCCTCCTTGTTTAACAATCTTATTTCCAGCACGAAAGTGCTACCTCTATTACTGATAATTGCGTCTAAGTTAACGAAAATTTCACAAAGTCAGTTTTGACAACTTCATGTTTGTTCAGTATCATTGTGATAAAACGAAAATAAAAAGTATTTACATTATTTTTTTTGCAATTGCCATAATTTTACATTTTATGGTAATACATTGTATTATTCTATCAAAATTGTTATTATATAACTAATGAGCAGATGTCAAGATTAGCAGGAATGAAAGGTAGGATTCAAGCAGGGATGATAGGTAAGAGTCTAGCAGGAATGATAGGAAAGAGTCCAGCAGAAATTATATGTTAGATTCCAGCAGGAATGATAGGTAGGATTCCAGCAGGAATGATAGGTAGGGTTCCAGCAGGAATGATAGGTAAGAGTCCAGCAGGAATTATATGTTGGATTCCAACAGGAACGATAGGTAGGATTGCAGCAGGAATGATAGGTAGGATTCCTGCATGAATGATAGGTAGGATTCCTGCAGGGATGATTGATAGGTTTTCAGTTGGCGAACAAATTCATCTTTAAAGATATCCAGCACTGATTCAATCAAAATCTTCTCACCCATCCATTACTTCATAGAAATGAATTTAGGATACCATTGTTTCCTTGAATCCTAGGCAATTGGCCTTGGGAAAAGAATGTTTGCCATGTATGAAACAAACAATGATTAATTGTTTGTGAATCGTCTCTCTGTCATCGTTTCTCTTCTGAAAAGTAGAATAAAATTAAATTAAAATACATTAATATGGACTTTTAGTAATTTATTTCAATGGATTTCTGGCGATCACAAAGTGTTTTGTTCACATTGTCAGAAATTACTATTCTTTGTTAATATTCAGGCATCCAGTAAAATTTTTGAGTTTCCAGTATACTGCAATGAGAAACTAACTTTCTTTTTCTACTCTCTGGGGAAAGGTAACTTTTTTATAAGTTCATTTCAACGAAATTTGCGTTGAAAATATTTACTTTTGAAGTTCTCGATCGTTTTACGGGTATGAGGAGTATAAAACCAATATGTCTACTTTGAATGTAGATTTGGGTATTTGCATGAGGTCTTTCCTCGATTTCATGATTTGTGTTGAAAAAACAGAGTTCAAAGAGATCCCAACAACGACTCTTTCTGTAACCAAAAGGGCCTTCTCGGTAATGAGTGATGGTGTACAAAAATAAAGCGAAACTTTTTTTTTCTGTTATTCTCTTAACCGAGAGGAAGCCCTAACACTTTACAACGTAATTCCTTTTGATTTCAGAAGAGGCACCGGTAATGACAAAACTTCGAGTAAAGAAAGAAAGAAAGGGATAGAAATGATCCTCCAGGGTGAGCGTGTGTAGTATCAAATGACAAACAAAAACCAAAAAAGCCTAAATGATACGATAAGCACAAGCACAACAAAAGAGGCTCTCTGTGTGCGCCTGTCGAGAACGAGGTCATTAAAACCAAACTCCCCCGACATTACGGGAGGAACAGCAAAGCGTCCTAATGAGGAGTTTTCGTTATCGATGGCGTAGGATAAGAGGACATAACCGGAATTTTGGAGAGAGGCGGAAAAAACCCTATTGGATGAAATACCATTAAGACGTGGAGCGATCAAAATCTCTCGCGCGGCAGACGGGCTTTTACGACCGCCGGAAATTCTCTCGGTCGTCTTTGATGTCCCAGATGAGACCGCGGGAGGGTCATCGAAAAGCAAGGCGGTCTTTCAAGGTCGCAGCCTCGAACTCTTTGCCCAGTCAGTAGGTAAATTGAACGACCACAGAATTCAAGTTCTTGTGTTATGATCACTGAACGAACTGAAAAAAAGGTTCACCTGAAAGAATTTGGTGACGGGAAGCTTTGACAGTTAAAATTTAGATAAATGTTTTCACATTTTTTTTTTAAAGATTTGACAAATAATGACTAAATTCCCCTTAGGGGATGATGGCATCGGCGTATCTCAAGCGGTGCACTGTAGAAATTACTTAAGGTTCGCTGCATCGTCCCTTCTTCCCTAGCTGCAGCTTCTTTCATTCCTTTAACTATACCTACACCCACGCCTAACAATTCTTTCATCATTATTTTCAGCGCTGAATGACCTTGTACGTCTCAGCGTTTGGCTTTTGGTCTAACTTTTATATTCAAATTCCATAACGACCACATAATGAAGTCGATTTGTTTTCAATTAAAGGCAGATCAAAGATTGTCTCATCCGTCGAAGTGACAAAGCTTTAAAATGAATCGCCGTCCGGATTTTCTGAAAGGGAGAAATTTGTCCCTAGAAAAACGAATTCTTTTATATTTTAGAATAAGAAACACAATGTTTCCAAGTTCATATTAAGATCGTTCGAATGAAGACTTTTTATGGCTGAGAATTAATTCTCAAATGCCGAAACTTTATATATATATATATTACATATATATATTATATAATATATATATTAGATATATATATATATATATATATATATATATATATATATATATATAGATATATATCTATAGATAGATATATATATACTATTATATATAATATATTATATAGAGATATATTAATATTACAGAGAGATATATATAGATATAATATATTATAGATATTAATATAGATATGATATATATATATATATATATACATATATATATATTTATATATATATTATTATTATATATATATATATAGATATTATAATATATAGATATACATATATTATATATATATATTATATATTATTATTATAGATAGAATATATATATATATATAGATATAAGTATATATTTAAATAAAAATTTTAATTTTTATATATATAATAATACTATATATATATAGTAGATTATATATATATATAGATATCTATATCTATTATATAGCTATAATATATATCTATATATATCTCTCATCTATATATATCTATATATATAATATATATATATATATTATATATATATATATGATCTTTATAGTATATCTATATATATATATCTAATTATATATATCTATCTATATATTTCTTATATCTTATATATATTATCTATATATATCTATCAATTATATCTATATATATATATGTATATATATATATATATATATATATTATATATATATATATATATATATATATATATATATATATAGATATATATATAAGATAGATATTATATATATATATATATATATATTTTGATTTTTGCTGTAAAGGTCTCACTGGCTGTAGAAGGTATACATGTTCTGTTGGGGAATGAAGTTGGTGGTGTGCCATTTATTCCTTGTCTTGTAGTGACAGACAAACCATTGAGGATTAGTCCTACAGTAGAGTTGGAGAAGAATAACCCCCACCTGTTTCCTAGTTGTGTAACTACCAGAAGTATGAAGAGGACTACGACTGTAAGTGAAGAAACTGAGGATTTACACACCCAAGAAGGATCAAGTGAAGGATCTTTGTGCTTAGAAGAATTATTCCAGGGAAGTGAAGTTTCCCATGGTGCTGACCAAGAAGAGATTTCCCAAGAAGATGAAGAAGACGACGACGACGAAGAAGAAGAACCTGATGTTCCTGAAGAGACTCCGAGTAGTCAAAGTGTTACTGAAGACAGTAGTGAAACTACAGTAGCTGAGTTAGCAGATATTGAGAATTCAACCCTTGAAGTTGGTCAAGTGACAAGAGAGAAGCTGATGGACTTGCAGAAGAAGGATGCATCGTTAACTGATTTGTTCTTCAGAGTTGTTGATCGAGAAGAGATGCAACAAACACCTACCTGTTACTATCTGAAGGAAGGTTTGCTGATGAGGAAGTATAGACCTACAGATATACCAGGAGATGCTGTATGGGGCAAATATCATCAAATTTTGATTCCATATCAGTTGAGAAAGCAAGTGGTTGCAGTAGCTCATGAATCTGGACATATGGGAATCAGGAAGACTGTGGAGAAGATCATGAAATATTTTTTCTGGCCTGGACTTCACAAAGATGTTAACAGGTTTTGTCGTGAGTGTCATACCTGCCAGATAGCTGGAAAACCGAATGAAACCATCAAGAAAGCCCCCCTACAACCTATAGAAGTTATAGGAGAACCCTTTAGCAAAGTGATTATAGATATGGTTGGACCATTGCCGAAGACAAAGAAAGGAAATGAGTATTTGTTGACATTAATGTGTCCTGTGACAAGATATCTAGAAGCAATCCCTGTTAGAAACATATCTGCCAAGATAGTTGCTGAAAAACTTGTGGGGTTTTTCTCAAAGTTTGGTATACCAGAGATAGTACAAAGTGACAGAGGAACAAACTTTACTTCAAAGTTATTCCAGGATGTGATGAATTTGTTAGGAGTGAAACAACAGTAATCCACTGCCTATCATCCAGAAACTCAAGGTGCCTTAGAAAGGTTCCATCAAACATTGAAAAGTATGCTGACAAAGTATTGTTCTGAGTCAGGAAGAGAATGGGATGTTGGTTTACCATTAATGTCGTTTGAAATTAGGAGTGCTTATCAAGAAAGTATGGGATGTTCACCTAATGAGATGATTTTTGAAAGAGAAGTTAGAGGACCGTTGAAGATTCTTGCAGAAAATTGGGAAGAAAACCAAGAGGAAAGCCAAGGAGAGTATGTGAAGAATTTAAGGAAAAGGTTGAAAGAGATTAGAAAATTATTTTTAGAAAACTTGAAAATGAGTCAAGAGAAAATGAAAAGGAGATTTGATGCTAAGACTAAGCTAAGAAGTTTTAGTGTTGGTCAACAAGTGTTAGTGTTCTTACCTGTCAAGAGATTTCCCCTCACTAATAAATTTCAAGGTCCTTACAAGATAATTCAGAAGTTAAGTGATAGAACTTGTGTGATTGAAACACCAGAAAGAAGAAGAAAACAAAAGAAGATACATGTGAACCTCTTGAAACCTTATTTCTCAGAAACTAAAACTGAAACTGTGTCAGTAACCCAGACAACTTTATCTACAGAAGACGATGATGGCTACGAATTGGGAGCTGCAAGCAAGATGAATAATTCTTCAATTTTGGAAAATTTGGAGGATAAACTGAAACATCTGAGTGTTGAACAAGGTGAACACTTAAGTGAAGTAATTAGAAGTTTTCCAGAAATTTTTTCAGATGTGCCTAGACTTACTGATCTAACTAAGCATGAAATCAAGATTCAAGAAGATGGAAAACCTTTCAAGCAAAGAGCCTATCGCTTATCACCGCATCATTGAGATGTTTTGAAGAAAGAAGTTGAGTATTTGCTGCAACAT
>NC_087201.1:149328794-149353794 GCF_015104395.2 Macrobrachium nipponense | reverse complement strand
GCGCAATGGACACTACCACGTTTATACTTTAATTGTTGATTTTGGAATGTGTGATGACGAACTAATAATTAAAAAATTGCCTAGTTTTCAAAAGGAGAAATGATGAAAAAAAAATTGCCAAAACATCCAAGCATTCATTAGACTAAAATGGAAGTCCTGTAACTAGATATTACAAAACAGAAATATTCCCATTAAACTTAGGAAAACTTAATTTTATTCGTATGTTGTGATCGAATAAACTCCCGAGACAGAAAAGTAAATAAGACGAAATCTTATTTCCTGTGACTTGTAGAGGCTCTACCGAGAGAATTGTACAAATCGGGGAAGGCTCTGCTCCGCATATTAACAGGCCGCGCGCCGCCGCTGCCTCTTCAGAATAAAGAGAAGCCCTCAAGAGATTAAAGGACCTGCACGAAATTCCTACCTTACATTTGAGAGAAAAGACCTGGGGTGAAAAGTGCTGAAGGAAAAGGTGAAGGAATATGAAAACAAAAGATGACAATGAATCATAAAGTGGAAACATCTTATCTCATATTCACCAACAGGCAAGGAAAGAAACGAACACGAAAAGGGAAAGAAGTTCCACTTCACCATTAAAATCCAGAAAAATTTCTTGCAGTTCTTCCGATGATACGCGAACTTTATTGGCGATTGAGACTGTGATTCCCAAACTGACAGTGTACAGTAAAAATAAACTAAAAAAAATGTGTGACATTTTGATATGCGTCCCACTTTTTGTTTTACTTCCTTCATCGTACTTTTTAAAAATATTCATTGACACTTCTAACTCTCACCAGTTAAAATTTATATTAGCCTGATATGGCAGATATCCACGTCAATGTTTCTTTCCCAGCAACCTTTTAAGAATTCCCACTGTCGCCGCCTCCTCTCTACTCAGATGTTTACATCATTAAGCAAAGTGACATTCCGTCAGACTCCCCTGCCCCCACTTCCCTTTGTTTGTCAATTAATTTTGAGGAAGTCGGCCTCCTGTCGACGGGTCGATTTGCACCTACATGCGCCACTCTCCTTGTCTTCTTATTGAATTTAAGGAAATGTCCTTGTGAGAGGCAGTAGTGAGAATATTTGAGGCCCAGCCCCCCAACTCCCACACCCCACCCCCACCCACAATATGATGCTCATCACGGTTTTTTCACGTTACGTCTGAGAGACTATTAGCGATGAATTTTCATCAAGGACTCAATCCAAAAATAAACCTTACTGTAGCAGACGATTTCGACGTGACCAAGGGATCAAAATACTAATACGTAAAATCGTCAATTCCCATCTTTTTCATATTTGCTCTCATAAGAATGCGATGCTCCTTTGCCATTCCAGACACCATCGCAACAGGAAGTATACGATCTAGAAATTGCACATATATCAACAAGCATAAACATAAATTTTTAAAACAGAGAACTCTCTCTCTCTCTCTCTCTCTCTCTTTCTCTCTCTCTCTTTCACGAGGGCGACTTATACTGCCAAGCTATTCCCAAGACTGCTATTTGGAGGACATTTCATGAAATTCAGTAGTTATGCATTTTACATAAGGACTGGGAAGTGTTGCACAAAAAAATACATCTAGTCTTTCATCCATGTTCATTTTAGTAAATGTTTTGTTTAGTTCCCCCATTTTTTAATGTGTCACTTTATGCTTGATTGTTCAGTATATTATTGACAAAGTATTTTTCGTTTATTGTAAGTTATAACACTTATTGTGATATTTTTATAGATAACGATACTTTACTACGAGGTAAATTCCTCTAAAAGAAAATAAAAATCTTAATCTTATTTTAATAGAATACAATAGATTGCATCAATTTTATTAATTGATTACACTCATAAGTAATTTGACCAGTCTCTCTCTCTCTCTCTCTCTCTCTCTCTCTCTCTCTCTCTTATTATTATTATTATTAAAGATCTCCGGCAGGTAGTTAGTGAAGGTTTACGCACTTCTGATATTGTCAACTATTATTTCACTTGACAAAGCTTGGCAATATTCCCAAGTGGCAGGAAGCAACGTCCGAACGAAAATTGCCAATATCCAGAACGTTAGCGGAGACAATGTCCGAATGAAAATTGCCAATTAGAGCCGTGTGCTGGAATCTGTGCTTGGCTAATAGTATCCTCCTGAAGTGTGAGATGGGCAAGTCATAAATAAAACAACAAATTGATCAATGCTGCAAAAAGCTT
The DNA here is from genome assembly GCF_015104395.2 of Macrobrachium nipponense. NCBI lineage: Eukaryota > Metazoa > Arthropoda > Malacostraca > Decapoda > Palaemonidae > Macrobrachium > Macrobrachium nipponense. The sequence continues at coordinate 149,351,601 of NC_087201.1, read as the reverse complement.
TTCTGTTTCCTTAATAAACCGGTTTTTTTTAACAGAGGGCAACTCGAGGGAAAGCCAAGACAACTTCCCATACTACATTCATCCTAAATGGAGGCTGAGGTCCTTTTCATAAGAATTATGGTAACAGAGTCTCTTGATGCGCTTACGCATAAATATTTCCCGTAGCACGTTGTGAGAAGACTGAAAACTTTTATGTTTTTTAACAGAACATTTTTCTACGCGATATTCGTCCTTGAAAAGTCAAATAGAGGATGAAACCCCTTTTTATAGAAAAAAATTCAGATATCAAAGTCTATTGATAGGCCTACGCAGAAACCTCTCCTGTAGCACGTTGTGAGGAGACTGAAAACTCTATTCTTTTACTTTCTGTATTATGAGATCGCTAGTTTGACCTACAGTACACAGTAAGGGTCGCCTCTTCTTTCCTTTCTCAGCAGACGCCAGGTAAGCTATCTAGCTTGTTAGTGAGTCGCCCTGCCTCAGAAACTCCATACTAGTGCCACCAGTCCGTTCTGAGTCAAGTCATGCATTTTTTTAGCAATTTACTAAAAACTCACAAGCTTGCTAGATCTGTCGAGAGCTTTTCTGGAATGCCAGTTTTTACCATTCAAAAGAAAATATAGCTCCCTTCTGGTTACAGAGGTCCCAGCATGATCTCCGAGCAGTATTTTGGTAAGGTTCCAGCCACTGCAGCTCTTCAGGGCTGCCCAGCCCCTTGTCCTAATTGCACTTTGGTCTCAGGACCGCAGTGGTGTCGCCTCTTCCATGAAGAATCTTATCTCCGAGAATTGGCTCTATTCTTGGAGGTTTAATTTAAGATTTTTTTTTCCTAACCAGTCGGTTTCCCATTTTCTTTAATAGGAAACAGGCTTTCTCTTACCCTCAGCGATTTGGTGGACATTTTAACGGCTTCTCTGGATGATTATCTCTGACATTCTTCCTCTTGCTGAAAATGTATACTTTGGATAGTTAAAGGGAAACCTTAGGAGCACGTTTAAAGAACCAGCTTCTACTCCCAAAGCTGAGGTATGAATCATCACAAAGAGCTTGCTTAGCGATCTAATCGTTTGCAAAGAAAATATGATGGAACCATGACCCACTTTCTTAATAAAAAAAGGTTACCTTCTCAAGTAAGAAGTTTTAATACATCAGGGTTTATACATACACACACACACACACACATACACACACACACAAATTATATATATATATATATATACTATATATATATATATATATATATATATATATATACATATATACATATATATATATATATATATATATATATATATATATATATATATATATATATACATATATCTATATATCTATTGCTAATAAAAGGAGCCCATAAAAAAACACCAAAATGTAGAGAGAAAAGTACTATATTTCAGAGACTGCAGCCTCTGAAATATAGTACTTTTCTCTCTACATTTGGTGTTTTTATGGGCTCCTTTTATTAGATGGAATTCTGTTGTTACAGAACACTTTTACCAGTCATATATATATATATATATATATATATATATATATATATATATAGATATATATATATATATATATATATATATATATATATGTATATATGTATGTATATGTATATATACGCAAATACCACTGGAAAATGATGTGGGATTCGGTTTTTTAATGAAGTCACGTGTGTGTTTGTTTTGAGAGAGAGAGAAAAGTATGGATGATGAACAATGAGAAAATGTATCAAATTTTTTTCTGTGTTAAGGTTACTTTGGTAGTTTTCTCATTTTTTTCTATTTAAATCAGACGACAGGAAAATATTGAAGATTCAAAATAAATAGAAACTAAGAGAAAAGTGCAAATGAAAGACGAAGTGTTAATTCTTTTTAAAACCTTTATAATTAGAATTGCATAAGAAAAAAGAAATTGGTTGCAGGAGGATTAATTCTTGTTTTCTTCCATTTTACAAGAAAAATTTTGAAATTCTTATTGGATCGTTCAATTGAATATAGACCAAAATAAAATCAATTCACACGAATTCAACCTTTAACATTGTTTGGCTGCTTAAAGCTTTTCAGAGACTTGTTAAAAGGAGAAAAGAAAAAAGACTGGCGCCATATCTTCAGTGATAACATAGCTTGTTACGCTCTATCTTGGTTTATGAAATTTCTTGGCAACTTTTACAGAAACTGTAACGAGATTTGTTGTTTTTTCAATGATTTTGACACAGCCAGAGAAATTTTACCTTGGAAACATTAAAAAAAATAGTGATAATCAAATAACCATTGCTCATCAGACGCCAATAACAACGAATAAGTATTTCGTTGCAGGAAAATCTTGCAAACATTTTAAGTAAGGCTCAAAGTCAGTTTAAGTTGGTCTTTAGATATTGCAGATACATGAAAATGTTAAGCTTTCTCTCCCTGATTGTCTAAAGTCAATCTTTTTATATCGCATAAATCTACATCCCTATAACATTTGAAGCTTCAACCTTATGTAAAAAGTTTCATGGATTATATATATATATATATATATATATATATATATATATATATATATATATATATATATATATATATGTTTGTGTGTGTGTATGCATATAAATAGATAGTAAGATAGCCAGATGAGCGTGTGCATGTGCGTGGCACATATTGTGCCAGAATACTCTTCATGTTCATTAAACTGACCATGTATGTCTACTCTAAGAGTACAAGTATATGAAGGAGGGACTTTTCATCTCATCTAGTCAGAACAATGACCAAAGTATTAGTGAAGGCCAGTACACCTTCTCTCTCTCTCTCTCTCTCTCTCTCTCTCTCTCTCTCTCTCTCTCTCTCTCTCTCTCTCATGCAAATTGTTGACGAACAAACACAGTTTTCATGTGAATAAACAAATTTAGTACGATATATTCTCAATTAGCCATGCAAACAAATATCAACAAAGCCTCGTTCCCCAGCGATGTTGACAACTATATAAGGTTTACGCATTTTCAGGCCGCGCGGAATGAAAATAAATTGCTAGTAGTTTTCTAAAAAGAAAAAACAAAGCCTGGAAAAATGAACACATCTCTCTCTACCTGTAACTACGGTTCTGCCTGAGAGCTATTCTCATAGAATCTGATTTGCGTGTTCGTTCATCATGAAGTTAAAGTTTAATATGGACGTTTTGCCTCCAACTCTCTTATCTTTACTCTAAACTGACTCTGTTTAAAGTCAATTGCGTGTTACTTTAATTCAAATCGAGTTTCTGTATTCCATCTTTGGCCGGAAGTCTAAAGACTTTTAACTTTGTTTGAATTTCAGGTCCGGTGGTAAGGGAATCCGACTTGTACGGCGTAAGATAAGTACAATTTGTAACTCACTATAGTCGATTTTTTTAAACCTGGCAAACTTGCACTTAACTTGCACTTAGCTGCTTGTCGTTGATTGGATGAATGTCGTGTGGTCCGAATCTCTCAGTTTTGTTTTCACAATGTTTCAGAACTGTGATTATACGGCCATAGATTGAGATAAGAGCCAAAATACGTAATGTTTTGTAAATACCAGTTATAATTAACTTAAGTATTAAGAAGATACATACCAAATTATTATTATAATAGTTAACATTTATGAAACAACACTCTCCGAAGCTGTAGACTTGAAGTATGTTTCAAACGCATGAACTTTAATGTTTAAATTTCTAGCTAGATTTTTAGCGCAATCGTGCCATTGGTGGTTTGGAAAAAAGCAAAACGTATTTATTGTACATTGCTGAAGGTTGCATAACGCCTAAGAACAAAATACTATCGTAGAAAATGTAAGTTTGCCGAAACATTTGGGGTGGAGGAGTTGAGAAAGGAACAGCCGGCGAGTTGTCGTCTGCACACACCACCATCATCAATCAGATTAGAATCGGCTATCCAGCAGTTGGCTCACTGTCGTCGATTTCACCTATTTCAGCCATGGCCACAAGAGATGATATGGGACAAAGCAGAGATGAAGGCACTTCAAACACCAGGCATATACATGCTGCTGGCAGTAGGCTTACCAGTCAGTGCCGTAATATAATAATGAATGTTTTTAATATTTCACTTCACAGGGCCATAGCAAGACAATGAAAGAAATCATTAAGGCGACAGCAACAGCAACTCAAGTTTCAGAGAGAACTATCTATCGCATCAAATCTGAGAAGATGAAATCTTCCGACGATATAATTCATTCACCCTTGCCCCGGAAAGGAAATCGACTGTTGTTAATCATCTTGATAGTTTCGACAGAGAATGTGTTAGGAGAGAGATCCTATCCATTCATGAAAGAGGAGACCTTCCTACATTAGCAAATTTGTTGGTAAAAGTTCGGGAACCTCCTACTAATTTTACTGGCTCGAGAAGTTCCCTCTACAAAATAGTCAGGAATCTTGGTTTTAGGTACAAGAAAGTCACAAGCAGAAGAAAGATACTCATGGAGAGACAGGACATCATTGTAACAAGGAACAAGTATCTTAGAGAACTGAAGAGAAATCGAGAGAGTCCAAACCCAAGACCGGAGGTATTCGTGGACGAGACTTGGGTGAACCAGAACCTCATCGTCGAAAAGTGCTGGACTAATGAAGATGGATCAGTAGGACCGAAAACGAAGTCTGGGAGAGGCTCCAGGTTTATAATAGTACATGCAGGAAGTGATGAGGGTTTTGTACCGGAAGCATTGCTTATGTTCAAATAAAAAAACGGATCGAAGGGTGATTTCCATGACTCGATGGAAAACGAAAGGTTCAAAATGTGGTTAGCAGAACAACTTCTTCCTAATATCAAGAAGGAGTCCCTTATCATCATCAATAATGCTCCTTATCACTCTAAAATAATCAACAAGGTCCCGACAAGTAGCAACTGAAAAGCCCAAATCATAGATGTTACAAAACTCGAACTTCTTCAGATCTGCCAGAGCCACAAGGAAATTCAAACGTACGAAATAGATGAAGTTGCTGCTCACTCTGGCCATAAAGTGCTTCGTCTACCTCCCTATCACTGCATTTTCAACCCTATCGAACTTATCTGGGCCCAAGTGAAGACAGACATAAAAAAACGTAATTCTAATAGCGACCAGTCTCTGAAAATTTTAGGCAAAATTTTCAAAAGAAGCAGTTGATCACGCGACGCCACAGCACTGGCAAAATGCTCTAGAACATGTCAGGAGAATCGAAGAAGTGTATCATGTCAAAGATTCAGCATTTGATAAGTTACTTGATGAGATTGTAATTGACTTGAATGATAGCACTACTGATGACAGTAGTGATGAAGATGCTCTGACACTGGACTAAACTCTAGCTCTATCTCATGTTGTTATTGATACGTTTGTTAACATGATATTGATGATTCTTTATTATCATCCATGACCCTGAATACTGTTATCGATACTTTTGTTTATATAATTCTTACGGCTTTAATTGATGTATTATTATTACTACTGTTATCAATACTTAGTTGTTGTTTACTTTGTTGTGACTCTTACTGTTGTTATCATTTTTAACATTATTATTGCCTTTTCTCTTCATTAATGCCATTATTGCATAATACAGCTACTGTATTATTAAAATGAACAGTTATGAAAATATACTTGAAATTTAAGTTCCTATAAACCTTTTGTTTCCCTGTACTATTGTAAATTGGTATAAGTTTATTGAGATGGAACAAAAGACAACAAAACAATTAACATTCTCAAATATAAGGGCTCTGCTTTTATTATTCATGAGGAGTCTTATGATTTAGATTTACAAAATGTAATATAATTAAGGCCTATCTAAAAATACGATGGATGCCAGATAAAGAAAAACCAACTGTAATAGGACATAATTGAAAATTTCTAGTTGAGGAACAGTCAATTTACTGTCATTTTGTATAGAGAGGCACACCAGCCAGGAAATGTTATGAATAAATTCATTGTATGTAATTTGCCTTTCTGCATATCCTAAAACATTAATAAAATTCCGTGAGCAGTGCTTTTAAAATGCAAAAAAGGAACATTATGATATATAAACATCTTTATTACTTTTTTAAGACAAGAACACCACAACCCGCATTTGAACTTCCCGCTGAAAGTACGTCAACTTTCTGTCAACCCCGAGGCTGTTCCTCCTACAACTCCTCCAGCTTACATTTCTACGATAGTATTTTGTTCTTAGGCGTTATACAACATCAGCAATGTACAATAAATGTTTTTTTTTTTTTTTTTTTTTTTTTTTTTTTTTTTTTTTTTTTTTTTTTTTTTTTTTTTTTTTTTTTTTTTTTTTTTTTTTTTTTTTTTTTTTTTTTTTTTTTTTTTTTTTTTTTTTTTTTAACAACCAATGGCATGATTGCACTAAAAATCTAGCTAGAAATTTAAACATTAAAGTTCATGCGTTTGAAACATATTTCAAGTCTACAGCTTCGGAGAGTGTTGTTTCATAACTGGTAACTATTATATAATAATTTAATATGTAACTTCTTAATACTTAAGTTCATTACAACTGGTATTTACATAACATTTCATAATTTGGCTCTTATCTCAATCTATGGCCGTATAATCACAATTCTGAAACAGTGTGAAAACAAAACAGGGATCCGGAAAACACGATATTCATCCAATCAGCGACAAGCAGCTAAGTGCAAGTTAAGTGCAAGTTTGCCAGGTTTTAAAAAATCGACTATAGTATCCTATTAATATCTTTCTTAGAATAAGATCATTAGTGCGCCGTTATATTGCTATTTTCCAAACTATGTAGGACAATTAGTGGAGAGAGATACCTGAAACACTTTTTATTTGATAGCGTAGCAGAATAGCCCAAAAAAACATTCGATACACTAGAAAGTGTGTCAGATAAAAGTATACGAATGGGTGTCACATGCATATTTATAAGGGAAAAATTCTGCAAACATCTATCCTTGATTACGGTTTTATCAAGGAATTTGGGAGGGAACTTTGCTTTTGATTATGCTTTAGGCAGCGCTGTTAACGATATGATTTGCTCACAACGGGTAAAAAGATTCCTGCCGCCCTAAGTTTAAATGAGCATAGTTATTAAATAGTTTTAATTAACCTGACACTGAGTAAGAACAACTTTTTTTTTTGGGGGGGAAGGTGATGTGCCGTCAGCGGACCTCACGTGTAGCTCTGTAGGCCTTACTTAAGGTTCTTTGCAGCTTTCGTACGAACACTAGCTATAACCCATTTCATTCCTTTTACTATACCGCCAGTCATATTCGATTTCCCATCTTACTCTTCTCATACTCCCAAAAACTGAAACTTGGCGCTGCCGTCTCCTCTACCCTTCCACCTACCTATCCGGCCCGCACCCAGGGCGGACAAATAGATTTGCAGGAGGAGGGCGAGGGCGGATGTCTGCCATACCCTTCCGTTCCCCTACCTACCCCTCCCAACCCAGGCGGACAAACTGGTTTGCAGGGGGTGAGTGGCTTTGTCACATCTCCCCTACCGTCACCCGGGGGAGGCAACAAACAACATCAAATTGAATTTTATTGCCACAGATTATTTACAGCTGAATGACCTCATAGGTTTCAGCGTTTGGCTTTAGGCCTAGATTTATATTTCATTTCCAACATTCATTTTTCATTACGTATGAAAGTCTACACTTGCGACCACGCTGCAAGATGCTATCAGTCGAACAGAGGTTCTAAGACAGAACTAACAGGCGATTTTCGCTGGGACATCTGTCCTCCAGCGTTCGGGAAATTGGCAATTTTCGTTCCGAAACATCGTCTCATACGGAGGAAATATTTTTGTTCTAACAAGGTAAATTTAAACTTGCTAGCTGGTGGAGATCTGTTTGTCACTAATAACGGAGAGAGAGTAATTTTAAATATCAGATTGATATCTCATATTTAATTGTCAAATTAACGTAATTTATTGATTGTTTATTTTCTTAGATCAGCCTTGTAACTTAGTTTTAAGTGTTCTCTTATATTTAGTTCAGCAGCTGTATTTTTTTTACGTTAACGTAACGTTCAGTGTTTTTGCTCAGTGATTCCTCCTCTTGTTGTGAATTACCTAACTATCGTGTTAACGATTGTTTTTATTTTGTTTTCGAGTTGGAATGGAACTGTAGTGCTGTGAGTGGAGGCCGGCCAAAAGTAGTTTGGGCCTGTATAAGCTTCTGGACGTACGCTCTTTTGTTGGCAGCCTTCTGGAGATTTGCCTTACGCCTTTTTGGAGGAATACTCCGACGGACCTCCCTTGGAAGTGGTTTTGCGTAGATGTGCTGAGCCATATACGGCGTACGTACATCGTTGGAGTTTGATCACAGCTGTGATTTCGCAGGTGTTAGTCACTTGTACTCCTGTTTCCCGCCTGAGGATTTGGCGGAAGACGTGGTCGTCGCTGTCCCGCCACGTAGGACGCGTTACGCCAACCACTGTCCTGTCCGTCTTCAGCTGCTAGTCCAGGAGAGCTAGGGAGGCAATTGCCAGGTAAGAGGTGATTATCCTGTGTTGTCCCTCGGGATTGAACTCGACCCCTGTGTCTACCTGGTCAATTTGCGAGCTCCCCCGTATAGCTGTTGAGAGGTTGAAGCGACCTCCAGGAACTCCTGTGCGTGTCTCTGTAACATAGGATTTACGCACCATCTTAAGGGTTAATTGTAGCTGATTATATTTATATATATATATATATATATATATATATATATATATATATATATATATATATATATATAATGTTGTGTTGAGTTAGGGGTATTTGGTATTCATTGCCCCTCTGAATTAATTTGAATTAGTTTTAAGTTTAGTACCAACACGGTTAAGTAGGAGGTTTAAGGTTTTTCCTGTCTTTATTTTCTCTAGTCTTCTTTCATTCTTATAGTTATAGGTTAGTGGTTTTTCATTATTGGGCCCGTATTATTATTATTTGAGCCTTTGGCATATTATGTCCTTTCCTTGCTTTGTTAGGGTCAGTTTTTAAGTATTAGGTATCCTTGTGAGACTGTTATTGGTTATTGTTATTGCTCATATTCATTAAGTTTAATCACAAGGCTGATTTAGTGTTAAGTGTACTTTATTATTAAATATTGTTAATTTTATTCTGGTTTTTGTGTCCACATTCCTCTTACCCTGTGTACTTTTCTACTGCCTACGATCCCTGTGATTATTTAAGTATAAAGAACCTGTATTACGGCCAAAGGGGTCGTAACATAATTAAAAAATAATTGTTCTTTTGTTTTAATGATTTTAGTTGGTTTCTTACGGTGTAAGAATTCTTGATTACTTGAAGAGTTTCATTATTATTTTATGTTTCACTTGATTTGAACTATTGAAGAAAAGATGGCTGAAAGCAGTTTGTATGAGGTTATTGTAATGTTCATTGGCTATATTAATTCATATCTTAAACTGTTACCGTAAACGCCTACGTATGCATTGGACAAGTCCTCAAAAGCATCCTAATCAATACTTTTAACAGATAAGTCCCTTTGTTAACTTCCTTTACTTATTTGAACTGTTGACGTTTTTGTAGCCAATACAAAGGTATCATATAGCCTATAATAAAGTTTTTTTTTTTTTTTTTTTTTTTTTTTTGTTTTTTTTTTTTTTTTTTTTTTTTTTTTTATTGAAGTAGAGTGTCCAATGTAATCAACTGCACCGTCATGATCATATGAACTTGCATATAGGAGAAGCCCAACCACTCATGTATTCTTGTTACATCATGACTATGTTGTCCTTCTGTTGGTCACAAGCCCAAACTGGAGGTCACTGAAACCGCCCTATTACAGGTATCAAGATTAGTAAGCTCTAGAAGTTTGGAGTATATGATTGATACTATGAGGGGCCTATAGTTTTTATTCCAGGGATGGGTCAGTGTTAGGCTTTTTGACCGATGGAATAGGAATTCATTTTGTAAAGGAATCGGCCACTGTTGCGAATTGGATACTTTTCGTAAGCGACGTAGTATGGCAATTTGAACATTTCCTTCAAAAGTTCCGAATTGCCCATCCGCATTGCCTCTCACTGATATGCTTCTTTGGCATTACCTTAGATAGTAGGAAATTAGGATCCGTTGTATATTTTAGTGCTGCTTAACTTTCACTGAAGAATTAGTTGTGAAAGCATTTTATCAAGACTCATTTTTATTAGATGTTGCCCGAGAGATTTATCAAAGAATCTACTGATACATCACTATAGGTATATTATATATATATAATAGTATAATATTATATATAATATTAAAAATATGATATATATAATATTAATATATAATATATATATATATATATATATATAGATATATATATATATATATATTTTTTTTTCTTCTTCTTTTTTCTTTTTCCGAATAAAATTTTAAAAACTTTCATTCTTCAGCATGTGTTGTTTAGATAACGTTTGATGGGCATTGGTATCCAGGGCTACCGCCATAATTTGCGATAACCTTTATAAGCGAGTTATTAGGATTCGTGGGATGATTTATGAAATGAGCCTAGTTCGACAGTTAATCCAAAAGCAGGATGCAATGCAATCGCATTTCAATCTCTGAAGGCTTTGAATTAAACGTGACAATTTTTTCTGCCTCAGTCTGCTGATGTTTTGCATCAAGCAACTGCTAACAAACAACGATCCTCCCGTGAATATTAGTACAAATCACAAAGGAATAAGGAAAATGTAAGAGACGACTGGGAGTAAAAAGACTCAAGAATTCCAAATATTATGATAGATTGCTAATTATATACTTAATAATATAACTATAAGCCGACGCATGTGAATGTGAATAATATAGGAATAAACCTACTTATTATGCGGAATAAAAATACTTCAAGTAACCTGAATAATGCATGGCATTAATGCATATTTCATTAAACCACGCCTCCTTCCAAGTGCTGTACATTTAATCCGTGACTGTCTATTCATTACAAAACCGAAAAATGTAAATACGTGCCAGGTTCTTACCAACAACTGTGTTTCCTCTTGCCCCCCTACCCATATTTGCAAGTTTGGTGTATTATTCAGAAACTGTTTCTCAAGAACGTCAACACTTTCAATTAAAACTCAGACTACGAAATAAACAAACTAGGCGTTCTTTAAAATAAAACATAAACAAGAGTCAGCGGAGTTATTGTTGTGTTCTGGGAATATTTCAAAGAATGTATTTATTTCCTCCCTCCAGTAAATTCGTACAAACCACGAAATGTGATAAATCCTGAATTGTTGTGCCGTGTATTTACACATGCATATAAAGTGTACAAACACATACACAAACACACCCACACATACATACATACATACATACATACACACAATTATTTATATATATATATATATATATATATATATATATATATATATAATATATATATATATATATATATATAATTTTTTCATTGTTAGATCATGTTTGATTGAATAACAAAAGTTGACGTTATTTAATTCAGACTGTCCTCTGCCATAATTTGATCTACACATAAGCAAATGAGGTTATTTAAGCTATGAAATAGTATATGAATATCTAAAGTGTGATATTTTTGTATAACGTCACATGCATCTATTCTGATTATCACTGCTCTTATCTTCGCTATTGTTGTTATGTCGTTGTTATCGCTCAAACAACAACAAAACTGAATGCATTGTGTTCTGTTTTTGATAAGGCAGTCAAAATGTTTGATATAAAATACCCAAACATCTATTAATAACACGATTCCAAGCATCGTTGGACTGTAAAATAGCTTCCCTTTGGATGTAGAGTGCAATTAGAACCTCAAAAGTTCCAGCGGAGATGCAGGGCATTACTGCCCTATAACAAATTACCTTCCATCTTAATAATTCATTCATATTTTTATCCATCTATTTACTAATTAATTTATTTGTCATTTTTCTTTTTCTAATAATGATATCTTCTTTCCGAACTTCCTGTAAATGATATTCTGTAACTTCATTCAAATGAACACGAATTCTTTGGAAGGTTGAATTCCAAGTCAATGGTACCTGCAGACTTGTTTCATATGAATTGGGGTACATCTTTTGGATAATATAATAATAATAATAATAATAATAATAATAATAATAATAATAATAATAATAATAATAATAATAATAATAATAATAATAATAATAATAATAATAATTGTCTTAATTAGGATATTTGTCAAAAATATAAGCAAAATATATAATAAAACATTTTTGATCAATATCCTATCGAAGACAAATATGAATATTGTAATTTTACTCAACAACCTAGCTGAGTCAGAAAAACGAATAATAATAATAATATTATTATCATTAATAATAATAATAATGAAAAATGAAATAATAATAATAATAATATACTTTATTAAAAGTAATGACTACTTCAGCAGCGTTACACTTGTAGAGATTCTTCTTTATTTTGGGAATAGCGGCTTTTTCGGTGCTACTTAAACACGCTAGTAGAGCGCCTATAGAGGTCATGGTAAAATACAGGGTCAAAATAGGTGTATATATTTGAATTTTACAGATAAACTATGATACCATAGTCATCAAAGTCATTAACGGTTTTCTCTCTCTTTCTCTCTCTCTCTCTCTCTCTCTCTCTCTCTCTCTCTCTCTCTCTCTCTTTCTTAAAGCGAGCTTTCGTCTGGAGCTGCCAGACATCCTCGGGCTGGGAAGCTGAGGGTGGACTGATCTTGGTGCGGTGTCCGTCCTCGTTATATCTGTGGTAGACAGCAGGGGGTCTGCCCCATGCTTGTCTCCTATTGGCTGGTGGCGGTGAGTCTTGTTTTCATTGGTTGCCTGAGCCAGGTCTCAAGCCTCTTTCTTCGAGCCGATGGTTGCGTTGCAGCATATCCTGCAGCCGCCTGGACCTCCTAAGCGGCGCTGTAACATTGATGGGCGTTGCGCTACGCTGTGGGACGTCACGGCTACTTTGATTTCCATCGGCTGCAGCAGTACCTCGTTCGGGGGCGTTGTCATCCATAGAGTTGTCATGATCGGTGGTGTCATTGTTGGTGGCAGGTCTTCTCATACTCGTAGGGAGGAGAAATTCTTCCTGCGTCGTATTCAGTGTGGGTTTTATATATATATATATATATATATATATATAATATATATATATCTATATATATATATAAAACCCACACTGAATACGACGCAGGAAGAATTTCTCCTCCCTACGAGTATATATATATATATATATATATATATATATATATATATATATATATATATATATATATATATATATATATATATAGCTATAGGTTGTGATGGTGCCCGGATTTGTGCCATTTCTTCAGGGAGGGGCGTAATTTTGTGGGGCATGCAAACTACATCTGGGTGAGTTTCCAGGGCAAGGGCTGATTGGCAAATTTGAGGGGCTCAAGATCGTGTTCGTGGGTTGGTAACGAAATTTGGTAGGATCGTGGTGTCCTAGCTAGGGACACTGATGAATTGGGTGTCCAGGCATATCTGGTTTCAGTTCCAAGGACTAAACGCAGCTTGTTGTCAGCCATAGCCTCGATTTACGACCCCCTTGGCATATTGGCACCAGTTTTAATTGAGGGACGGATAATTGTGCAGGACTTGTGTAGACTGAAGATAGGCTGGGACAGGGGATTGGACTCCAACACCACTGACCGCATTAGGGTGTGGGTGAACAAGTTGAATCAGACCAGAGGGATAAGTGTGCCAAGATGCTTAAAGGTTATTAGGTGGGAGTCAGGTACCCTAATACAGCTGCATCTGTTCTCGGATGCAAGCATCATGGCTTTAGGAGTAGTGGCATACTTGTGGGTCACAGATCGGTGGGGAAATGTATCATGTAGATTCATTATGGGAAAGGCAAGGGTAGCGCCCTTGAAGGACGTTTCAGTACCCCGCCTAGAGCTTAGTGCAGCTGTACTAGCCGTAAGACTTGGAACCACAATTCTGGCCATGATAGATTTCAAGGTGGACGAGGTCTATTATTGGACAGATTCAACAACGGTCTTGCGTTATATTCGGAATGATCAAGCTCGGTACCAAACATTCATAGCGAACCGAGTCTCTATGATAAGGGAAGGAAGTGATCAGAATGAGTGGAGGTACGTTAACTCTGAATGGATCCCGGCAGACGATGCATCACGCTCCAAGCAGTCTGAAAGGTGGAGAACAGGGCCGGGTTTTTTGCTGAAGGAGGAGTGTTTTTGGCCAGCAGAGCCAGCCCACATGTCCAACAGTGTGGAAGGACTAGAAGTTAGGCGTGAGATAGGTCCCAAAAGTCTGCCAAACAATTAGCCTCAGGGTTGGGTTGGATTGTAGGCAGACAGGGTGGCATAAAATCATCCACCACTACTCAAAGTGGATCCGGCTACTCAGAGCCGTAGGTTGGGTCATATTGTTTACCAGGTATTTAATATGCAAACATAGGCAGCAGCTTAGCGAACTAAACATGCATTTGTCCACACAAGTTATGAGCTTGGCAGAGACTGTGGTTGTGCAGGTAGCACAGCGAATGACTTATGAGGTAGAAATAGCAAGTCTTGAGAAGGGCAGCACCATCAGGGTTTCCAGCTTCTTAAGAAAATTGAAACCAATCCTGAGAAATGGGCTATTGTGCGTTGGAGGGAGGTTATCACTGGTGAATATTGCCCCGAGCAAAAGGAATCCAATTATTCTGCCATGTAAGGGCCACCTGACTGACATAGTTATCCAGTATTATCACGAGCGTTCCAACCATATGGGCATAATGTATGTTCTGGGTCTAATGAGGGAGAAATTTTGGGTGGTTAAGGGCAATGCAGCAGTGAGGCGCGTGCATCAAGTGTCGCAGGGTACACGGAAGGGTAATTGAACAGCAAATGGCCGATCTACCACCTGATCGTGTGGAGTCAGGGAAACCACCCTTCTATCGCACCGGGGTGGACCTTTTTGGACCATTCTTCGTGAAAAGGGGCAGAGCGCAGATAAAGCACAGGTGAGTTATATTCATTTGCTTGAACATGAGGGCCATACACTTGGAAGTAGCGTCAAATCTCACATCAGGCTCATTCATTAGTGCCTTCAGAAGGTTTTTGGCTCGTCGTGGACAGGTTAGGACGATTAGATGCGACTGAGGCACTAATTTTGTGGGATCACGGAAGGTTCTAGACTCCAGTTATGAGTTCTTGGGAGAAAACAAGGTGCGAAATGAGTTGCTCCAGTGTGGGGTGGAATTTGTTTTCAATCCCCCGGGCGCCTCACATTTTGGAGGAGCATGAAAACGATTGATAGGTAATGTGAGGAGGGTCCTGGATGTAGTCTTGGGGACACAGCAATTGGATTATGAGGGATTGTGTACACTCTTTTGTGAGGTGGAAGCAACAGGTAATAGTAGGCCCATTACCATTGTCACCTCAGACAGTAGAGACCCAGCTCCACTCACACCAAACAAGCTTTTAAACATGGGAGAGTCACCCGCAGGGTGCCATGTTGCAATAGGTAGCTACTCTAAGCAGAGATGGAAGCAAGTGCAGCACATGGCCGAGCAGTTCTGGGCACGTTGGAAACGCGAATACCTGTCGGGGTTACAACAGCGACAGAAGTGGTTCAAGGAACGACGAAACGTCAGGGTGGGAGACATAGTCCTTATGGTCAATGAAAGTGTAGCACGCTGCCATTGGCCACTGGCTCGAGTAGTACAGACTAAAGCAGGGAAAGATGGACTGGTTAGGACGGTGACTGTCAGAAAGGAGGGCAAGGATTATGATAGACCACTGTCGAAACTTGTTTTAATTCTGGAGGAAGAGCAGGACCTAGTGGACAATGCTAGGCAATAGGTGTTGAACCCTCTTGCTGTCAAGAGGTTTCAAAGGGGGCGGGTGTCGACGCGGGAAAGTTTGGGCATCTTCTCTACGCGACTGTTAACAATATGTCCGCTGCGCGATGAAAAAAAACTTGCTTGCTGCGCAGTCGTAAACAGCTGTTTTTGTGGTAAAGAAAAGTTTGGTAATTGAATTTCGGGCCACTCGATATAAGACATAAGCGTATACTCTTGTCCCATCAAAAAAAAAAAAAAAAAATTTATTTACGAGTGAACAAGTTCCCTTTTTGTGGGCACTAAGGGTGATTTTGGACGCTTTCCCTACTTCCTCTCTCCCTTCATGACGAGCAAGAAAAAGGAACCATCGGCTCGGTTTTCCCGCCGCCTGGTCAAGTGCGTGGGAGGGAAGCTCGGCTTTGTGTTTTAGACCTAGAAGCAGACGGATGTGCATGGCCTTGAGGAAATTAAGCGATTTAGGAGGTAAGCATTGCAGTGTACTGAGATTCTATAAACTAAGAGCTAAGAGAGGGTTGTTGCTGATGAATAACAGTTGATAGCTAAATAGAGAAGTGAATATGATGGAAATATAGGCTCGTTTAACAAGTGTCGTTAGGGGTCATATGCACAAATTACGATGCCGTTCCCCTTCAGGAATGTAGGCAGTGGACCACGAGGGGATTAAGACGGACGGTCCTTACGGTGGGAAAGCAAACGATTGGGTAAGTAAAAGAGTATTATTTTGTTAAGAGAGCGCTCATGACATTTTTGGTTCCTCAAAGTGCATGGTAATGCCTAGGAATATTTCTTAAAGATTCTATGTGCAATTATTGTTATTTTAACCATTGTGATCACTGAGAAATTGATTCTAATGTGAGTTAAGGGATTTACCTGTCCTAGTGTTAAGGAGTTATCATTTAACTAAAATGGCAAAATTGTCACCACTGTGAATATTTATGTTTGTTCATTTTTTCAGTGACCGATTGTAATAAAGGAAACTAAGACAGTCGCGTATAACTCAAACCCACGTTGGGCCGCCCACAGACGCAATATTAAGAAAATTGTGCAATTGCCATGTTTGTTTTAAACAAAACAAAGGCGAATCATACACGTTCAGTCCTGCACGTGGCTATCCATATGAATGACATGTTTACAAAAAAAGATGATATATATATATATATATATATATATATATATATATATATATATATATATATATATATATATATATATATATATATATATATATATATATATATGTGTGTGTGTGTGTGTGTGCGCGCGCATTTGTGTATGTATGTATGAGTGTATGTGTGTAAGAATAAAGCTTTCAGCTTTTATAAAACCATCTTCTCCCCCTATCTCCTAAAAAAACGCGCAGTTATGCCATTAGCCACCTTTATCATTCGAAATTAAGGGAAATATAACAAACTCTCCAGCAATGGATTCATCTCTTCATTCCCACCTATTGTTATTGTCGCTCACGCCATTGCAAAAATCGAGGTTCTCCCCTGAGCGGAATTTCCTCGTTTATGGCGAACAAAAGCCATTTGAGAGAGGTAATCTTGCATTTGCATTTAGTCACTCGGGAGCTCCCTCGTTCGGATACGCCATTGTGAAGATAACATCTTGAACAGAATGCTGTAGAAAGGTCCCTTCACCAGAGAAAAATCGAGGCGATGGCTCGGGGTAACAAAACGGAATAACACCAGGCAAGCAGGTTTCAACTTACGCTCAATGTACTACTCTATGTTTTCGTTCTAAGACTCTCTTCTCTCTTAATGTCATTTTAAATGCTGCCCCCTTCGTGTACTGTAACATTGTTCACTTCTACGAATTCTGGGGTAATATGAATCATGCTTAAAACCTGCAAGATTTGAGAATTCAGAGACACGTGCTTCATTACATCATACTTGATATTTGAAATGATGCGTCCGTTTTGTAGCCATTACAATCCTACATAACCTTTTACCCTTTATCTGCTGGATCATAACCAACTCCTTTGAAGAAGTCCTCCGCACCATAAGAAGTTTATATATATATATATATATATATATATATATATATATATATATATATATATATATATATATATATTTCTCTTTTTCTTCCCTGAGAATTCGTTTACTTCTCACCGCCTCGGACGCGCACATTCACTTATTTACTGTGCGATTCTCGGACACGTAATACCGTTTTCCAGACAGTCCAATCGAGTGAAAATGGTTTCGTCATCACTGGGACAGACACAGAGAGAGAGAGAGAGAGAGAGAGAGAGAGAGAGAGAGAGAGAGAGAGAGAGAGAGAGGTTGTGGTGACTCCAGGGGAACGCGTTCTCAGAATCGAAGACCAGCCCACCCCGGAAATTACGTGACCGCTTTTCTCTCTCTCTCTCTCAAGCGCCGGAAGCTCTACTTTTACGAGCAGCTTGATGTGTCCTTTTATTATTTTTATCTCTGCTGTTTTCTTGGCGGTTGGGGCCACCCAGAATGTCCTTGTTTCTGTTATGTTTTAATTAAAAAGTTGGAAGACCTGTGTCATTCTTTCTGTTATGTTCTGAGTACATGATTTGAGTACCCGTGTAGTTTTGTCTGCTATGTTTTGATTTAATAATTAATGATTGGAGTATATCGCTCTTCTGTTACATGCTTATTAAATGATAGGGGTTTCTAAAGAGAATTTTCTCCGACTAGGTTTCCACAGATGCCATATTAAGTCGTCCTATCCTTGTTAGGGACCATTCATACATTATAATAAAACCCTGGACTCTCACTGGCTACTGCCACCTTCCAAAGTCACAGATTGGAATCCTTGCTTGAGGGTTCGCTCAAACATACATTCCTTTGCTTTTTTATTTTTTTTTAAGCAAGTGTTACACTTCAGAAGAAACTGAGGAAATGCCGGTAATAACCAATTTTGCGATAAAATTAAAAAAATATTTTCCAGTTAAGGGATTGTGATAATTAGGCTAACTAATTCATTCATGATAGCTTATTAAATTAAGAAGGGGTGCCGATTCCAGGTCCTTATTAATGCTCTCTCTCTCTCTCTCTCTCTCTCTCTCTCTCTCTCTCTCTCTCTCGTTCAGAATAATTCCTCAATTACTTCTTTACTCACTTCCCTTCCCCCGAACTTCCATCGTTTCCAAGATCCCTTATACGAAGTTCCTCCCTCCAGGAACTCTTCACGGGCTATTTGCGTCTGGTCTTCTTTCTTTCAGTTTTGGCAAAGAAAAAATATTAGTTTGCGAATATTTCTGTTAAAAACGGAGTTTGCAAGCAACTTCTTCATCCTACAATCTTCGGAAATTGGGAGATAAGGATCACAAATAGTGAAATCAGATTCCGGGCGTGAAGATGTAAAAAATATGAGTAAAAGTAATTGTTTTGGCTTACAAGTATCAAATGTATACATTTACAAATATTGTCTAGGAAGGTGCGTTATTTCGGAATTTTAGGAATATTTATTGTTAAAGTATTTTTGTTAAAATTAATATCAGCGAAGACAATTTCTTATTTTTCTACTCAGCTCTTGGTACATTTACATTCTCTTTGGGACGTGAATAATTAAACGTTGTTTTATATCAATTTCATAATCAGGCTTCCGTTTCGCATGGACGCAACCTAGCAGTTCGTCCTTTAGCGAGGGTAAAATTACGGAAATGTAGCCACAAAAATACAGGATGACATGTCACTCTGGAATAAGTATGGAATGGATGATGTTTTATGATAATGAAACAATGTCTTAGAAAATAAACGCATCCACATGTGATTAGTGTACAGGCCCTCTCCCCAAAGTAGGACTAAGGGAGGACAAGACATTGGTAGCTGATGACTCAGCATGTAGAGCTATGGGCTTTTCCAGCTCCGTATTTTTGTCTCATAGAGACACAAAGGTTGTGTAAACAGGAAAATCTAACCAACCTATAAACTGGAGCTGAACTCAGGACCACTCACTGGTCTATTAAAATCTTGCTTTGTGATGGAGGGAGACAGAGAAAAGCAAATAAGAGAGAGAAAGAGAGAGATAGGAAGCTAGTTATAATGATGGACACAGAGCTCACAATGCCACCGTCGCGAATTTAATTGAAAAGGCCGAAAAACTGAATATCTGAGCCAGACACAATCACGCTTAGGGACTCCCGAAATGAGCGTATAAACTTCTTCCCTCTGATGGAAGACAGAGACGGAAATGAGGCTGGAATTACTGCATAATTTCTGAGGCATCTTTCCGCTTTAGCTAGAGGAAACGAATTTCCCTCTTGAAGGAATTAGTTGAGGAATACACGCGAGGTTTACATTTTTACTCAGAGAGAGAGGAGAGGAGAGAGAGAGAGAGAGAGAGAGAGAGAGAAAGAGAGAGAGGTGGGGACGGGTTGGGGGATTCGAAAGAAGAAAAGACAAACAAACAAATCGATTTTACTTTATCTGATGCCACATTCCGTCATTAGTGTAGTTTTTGGTATGTAACCAACTGAGCAAACAGGCAAAAGAGAAATAATTTTCTTAGCTGAGAGAGAGAGAGAGAGAGAGAGAGAGAGAGAGAGAGAGAGAGAGAGAAAAGCCAATATTAAATTTGGAGACGGTGACTGAATATTTAACCGGAGATGTTGACGGTATTGAAAGGAGGGAAAGAAAAGTTACACGGGGGAAAATAATTAATGGAAAAAGAGAAATAGAGTAGACTATTCAGCTTCTTTCCAAAGGGCTACAGAGTACAAGAAAGAAAATATCATTAGAGTTAAATAGTACTTATCTCCTTGATATTCTTTGATGTGCTTCTTGAATTCTACCAAGTCTATTCAATCACAATACCAAAATATCGTTCATGCCGCCCAGTTCATACTGATGGCTATTACCTTTTATTTCGTTGAAGTTACCTTTGTGAACGTTCTGTATTTACGCTTCGTCTTGGTGCCAGCAATGATTCCCGTTACCATCTCAAATGCTGTCACTTCGGAGATGCAGTGACCTGCATCAGCTGAGCCGATCAAGAGATCCAGCAGATCTGGTAACACGACAGAGTTGGAATCCGACCCCAAGAAGTTTCTCCAGATCGATGGAGAAATATTACCTCTTTTTCTTTGTCTAGCCGTTTCTTTTGGCGCCGGTGTCTAGGAGTTTCTTTTGGGCAAATATGATCTGTTTGAATCCTGACAGATTTTTATTCTTCAAAGAATACACCTTCAAATGCCAGGCCTTTTCCCTGTATACAGCACGTGCGCGTACACACCCACAAGCATACACATAATATATATAAAAAAATATGCTCGTGTTTATACTAGCCATATTAACCTCTTAACTTATCAATTTCTTGACACTTATTCGATACGCCTATCTTTGCAACGCCCTAAATCTGAAATGAAGGTCGAATGAAGAAACCCCAACATCCAGCGAGGAAAATCAAACTTGCAACATCTTGAATGCTTTAGCTTAACCTCACCCGGCCCAGTGGTGTGGGAAAGTTCTTGGTTACGTTCCGGAAACACACACACGTACGCGCATACACAGACACAAACACACACACATATACATGTAGATATATATGCATGTATTTATATATACATACATGCATACACACACACACACACACACACACACACATATATATAATATATATATATATATATATATATATATATATATATATATATATATATATATATTATATATATATATATATATATATATATATATATATATATATATATATATATATATATATACACACATGTATGAATTATCATCACATCACCGTGATTCATAATCATGCATTAAGCTACAAAACTCCTTCAATATCCAATTCGCTCTACCTCGTAATTATTATATTTTCATATAAGTTAACCGAAGGGGAATTTTTCAGTTGATAATAATTTTGTCCTCCCGTGGGTTCGAAACAGCGCCCAGCGGGCAGGGGAGAAATCAGGACTTCAGTGATGTTATCGACTCGGCTAACAAGTCTATAACGTCACTAAAGTCCTGATTTCTCCTCAGTCCGCTGGGCGCTGGTTCGAAACCACGAGAGGACGAAATTATTATCAACTGAAAAATTCCCCTTCGATTAACATATATGAAAATATATTAATTCCGAGGTAGACCGAATTGAATATTTGTGGCCTAATGCATATATGTAATGTATATATATATATTTCATATATATGTATATATGAAATATATATATATATACATACATATATGCATTAGGCCACAAATGCATATATGTATGTATACATATATATTTCATACATATATGCATTAGGCCACAAATGCATAATGTTGTATACATATATATTTCATATATATGTATATATGAAATAAACTACCGTTATGTATATGAGAACCTGGAAGGTAGTACATACTGGAAGTTTGTAAGATTCATCAGTAAAGTGGCAATGTGAGTAAGAGGTCTTCTCGGTGAGAGGCAATTAGAGAGAAGATTAAAAGCTATAAATGGCGGGATGAAGAAGAAAAAAGATGTTTGATTTTGGAAGGAGCTGTTGAATGAGAGGAAAAAAAGACTGTGCACAAGAATATAAGAAGACGATTGAGGCAATCTTAAACAACGCATCTAAAAAAAAAATTAGGAACAATATCAATTCAAGGCAAATCTGAAGAAATGACATAGGAAAAAAAAGTGTTTTGAGTAATGTCAATGCGAAGACGAGGGTTAATGGGCAAATGGCTTTAGAATAAAATATGCAAATGGGAAAAATCTCTCGGGAGATGGGGTGTGGATTTTGAAGGATATTGGTCGAATTTAAGGGAAAGGGAGTCACACATCTGAATCATGCAAAAGTTGAAGGAGGTGACATGGCCTTGAAAATGTCTCTGTATAAAAGACTTTTGAGGGGGTGAAGCAGACAGCCACAAGGTTGAATAATGAAAAGGTACCCGCAGCTGATTATGTTTATAGGGGAAATATTATGAACTTGTGACTGTGCATTACGTATGTCTCGATATGGCAAAAGTCATGGAGGAATGTATAAGAGGATTTTTTTCTTTTTCCTAATTACTCTGTGCATGAAATGTATGTGGAGGCATTGTAGGCTGGGTTTGGGAGGTTGAGAAGTCCCAGTCCTGGAAGTTGTCTGAAAGTTTGAGAGTGACAGAAGAAATTTGTAAAATTAGAAAATG
>NC_087201.1:149296294-149321294 GCF_015104395.2 Macrobrachium nipponense | reverse complement strand
ACAGTAAATAATTTCGCGTCTTCTGTTAGATATGGGAATGATTTTTGTCTATATTATTATTATTGGAGTATCTGAGAAGACCCTTATTATTATTGTTATTATTATTATAATTTTTTTTTATTTTTTTTTTATTTTGCTCTATCACAGTCCTCCAATTCGACTGGGTGGTATTTATAGTGTGGGGTTCCGGGTTGCATCCTACCTCCTTAGGAGTCCATCACTTTTCTTACTATGTGCGCCGTTTCTAGGATCACACTCTTCTGCATGAGTCCTGGAGCTACTTCAGCGTCTAGTTTTTCTAGATTCCTTTTCAGAGATTTTGGGATCGTGCCTAGTGCTCATATGATTATGGGTACGATTTCCACAGACATATCCCAAATCCCTCTTATTTCTATTTTCAGATATTGATACTTATCCATTTTTTCCCTCTCTTTCTCTTCAACTCTGGTGTCCCATGGTATTGCGACATCAATGAGTGATACTTTCTTCTTGATTTTGTCAATCAACGTCACGTCTGGTCTATTTGCATGTATCACCCTATCCGTTCTGATACCATAGTCCCAGAATCGTTTTCCATCACTCCTTCAGGTTGGTGCTCGTACCACTTATTACTGCAAGGTAGCTGATGTTTCTTGCACAGGCTCCAGTGGAGGGCTTTTGCCACCGAATCATGCCTCTTTTTGTACTGGTTCTGTGCAAGTGCCGGGCATTCGCTTGCTATATGGTTTATGGTTTCATTTTTCGTATTGCACTTCCTACATATGGGAGAGATGTTATTTCCGTCTATTGTTCTTTGAACATATCTGGTTCTTAGGGCCTGATCTTGTGTCGCTGTTATCATTCCTTCAGTTTCTTTCTTTAGCTCTCCCCTCTGTAGCCATTGCCATGCGTCATCGCTGGCTAGTTCTTTAGTCTGTCTCATGTATTGTCCGTGCATTGTTTTGTTGTGCCAGTCCTCTGTTCTGTCGGTCATTCTCCTGTCTCTGTATATTTCTGGGTCTTCGTCTACTTTTATTAGTCCTTCTTCACATGCACTCCTTAGCCACTCGTCTTCACTTGTTGTCAGATATTGCCCTAGTGCTCTGTTCTCGATGTTGACGCAGTCCTCTATACTTAGTAGTCCTCTCCCTCCTTCCTTTCGTGTTATGTATAGTCTGTCCGTATTTGCTCTTGGGTGTAGTGCTTTGTGTATTGTCATATGTTTCCTGGTTTTCTGATCTATGGTGCGGAGTTCTGCCTTCGTCCATTCCACTATTCCTGCGCTGTATCTGATTACTGGCACTGCCCATGTGTTTTTGGCTTTTATCATATTTCCGGCGTTGAATTTTGACTTGAGTATCGCCTTGAGTCTCTGCATATATTCTTTCCTGATCGTGTCCTTCATCTTTTGGTGTTTTATATCCCCTCCTTCCATTATTCCCAGGTAAATGTATCCTGTCTCATCTATGTGTTTGATGTTGCTCCCATTTGGTAGCTTTATCCCTTCAGTTCTTGTTACTTTGCCTTTTTGTATGTTGACTAAGGCGCATTTTTCTATTCCAAACTCCATCCTGATGTCTCCAGATACAATCCTTGCAGTGTGGATTAGGGTATCTGTTTCCCTGATGCTCTTACCATACAGCTTGATGTCGTCCATGAACATCAGATGGTTGATTCTGTTGCCTCTTTACTTGAGTTGGTACCCGGCATCCATCTTCTGTAGTACTTTTGTCATGGGAATCATGGCTACTACGAAGAGTAGTGGGGACAGTGAGTCGCCCTGGAAGATCCCTCTCCTGATATTAACATCTGCTAGTCTTATTCCAGAGCTTGTAAGTATTGTATTCCAGTTGCTCATTGTAATATTCTAATATCTCAGAGGGCCCTTATTATTACTATTATTATTGTTATAAATTAACAACTGAAAACAAGCGAAGACCTGAACCTACCTTTAAAAGTATTACGCCATTTCAATATTTCCCATTCGCCATTTACAGATGCACAAACTAAGCTGAAGATGTGAAAACTAAATCCATTCATCCGTTCTAGGCAAATCCTACCAATCAAGAAACAAACTGAAGTACTCACACGGGCGAAGATCTATCCTCCATACTCATCTGGTCAATCAAAATAAAGGAAGATTTTTCAATCGTCGTTCTCTCTGTGGATTGACCAGTTTTAATGCCACACTTTTCCTTAGGTTTGCTGAAGATACTGAAAAACAAATTATACAAAATACCCATTCAAAACAGGTAACTCAGGTTGGGAAATCCTAAATAGGACTGTAAGAAAAATAATCGCAATGAAATCTTGTTTTTTTGCGTAAATTTTCCTCTCCATCAGCGCCCTCTATGAGCCAATCCGTCTCACTCTCTCCATTTCCTATTTGCCTGATTTCGTATTCAGAGCAACTCAATTCCATCAGACCAGCAATCTCTCGACTGTTTTCTCGTATCCAGACAATTGACTGATGCAATCGAAATCAAATTTCTTCTTAGGAATGAATGCACAACATCTGAGGCTCCGTTGTTGTGGCGGTGTTTGCAAAGCGCAACAGATCTTAACAATTCCCAGAGAAAAGAATCGTTATTTTTCTATTATATTTCATCTGCAATTATATGCTATGTATGCCCAACTACAGGAGAAAAATTTGCGTAATAGAGTCTTCATAAATAGCTTATCCTCCTAAAAATTCACCTCCCTTTCAATAAAAAAAAAAAAAACTACCATTGTACACCACATATCACTAACTTTATTATTCACAGCAATATTTGTATTAGTTCCACTAATTAATATTTAGATATTTCGAGAAATTCTGACTTAATAAACCTTAGTTCTGCAATACAGAAATGAACGACGCTCTTCCCTTGTATTATCCCAGAAAGTCTGATGTTATAATAAGTTCAGCAACGCATAAATGGAGTACATCTTTTCTTTCTTTTTTTTTTTTTGCAGGGACTTGAGGTTCTGTTTGCAATAACTCATCAAACAAAAAACGTATAACGATTATCAGTGTTAATACTGATCTTTACCACAGTGGTTGGGGGGAATTTCAGGTGCCCATAAAAACGGGATAGAGCAGCTCAGCGAGAGATTCCAGGAACGCCTTCATCCATATTCAAGAGTCCGAAAGTTTCAGCATAAAATATAACAGTAGGCATATATATATATATATATATATATACTATATATATATATATATATATATATATATATATATATATATATATACATCAGTTGTATTCCACATAGGAAAATGAAAAAGGTATATCTCAGAAAATGCCCCACAGTTTCGTCCTCCAATGGACCTCTTCTTGGATCGTTTATTAATAAACGCTCCAAGAAGAGGTCCATTGGAGGACGAAACTGTTGGGCATTTTCTGAGATATACCTTTTTTCATTTTCCTATGTGGAATACAACTGTATTACTATATCTTCGTGCCTAAGAAGATTACCAGTAATATATATAGATATATATATATATATATATATATATAGATAATATATATATATATATATATATATATATATATAGATATATATACATAGAGAGACAAGAGAGAGAAGAGAGAGGAGATTGAGAGAGACGAGAGAGAGAGAGAGAGATTTGACAGAGAGAGAGAAATTTACTGCAAAAGACTTTGTCATTTACTGTAACGTCTTTACACATCAATTGTAAATTTTTTCATTTCTCATTTATGGTAACATTTAAATCGGCCTATGCTAGTCATAACTATGTCCTTTGTCACTTATTTCCCCTATAATTTTTTATCTCTCTCTCTGTCATTGGTACAACGAATTCACATTTCATAACAACTGAAATTAATTTAATGTAAGTTATTTTATATTCTCATGTCATATTTCCATTGAGGAAATTTGTTCAATAAATATTTGAATTGAAAAATTACGCACACACACACACACACGCACACACACACTCACAGACACACACACATACTCACAGACACACACACACACACACACACACATATATATATATATATATATATATATATATATATATATATATATATTATAATTTTCCTGTATCTTCCAGTCTTGTAACTACTTTTCATGCACACCACTTTTATTGCATAGCTAACTATTAATTCAATCTGTTTCGTCATTTCAAAATTAGGATAGCATGTTGTCCTCTGTCTGTCTGTCTGTCGCATTACCTTTCGCCAAACAAGCGTCACATTTCCACAGGAGCAAAACCGCTTTCAAAGAAGAACATTTCCAAACGATGTCACTGCGTTGGAAATCGTAGCAATGTGGTAGCACCACATTGCTACCACATTGTTTGCAGTCACTATCCCTCCGCGCTTCAAGAGGTTCATGACGATGCTCCTTTCATCTACCAAGAGATCAATTGAACAAAGAGGCTGCCTCGATCTCAATAACGCTTTCGCCATAAAACCAGGGAGTTTATTGTTATTACGATTCCTGTTCTGTTCCCCTTTCAGTTTGAGGCTTCGCAGGAGAGTTTTGAACACATATAAGACTCGCGTTAATGATTTTGCGTTTACAAATTTGTTTCTGAATCCAGTTCAGCTAAATTATCATCACATATTTATCTGAAAGTTCCAGTACCTTTATAATATTGGATAAAGTGTACTAATTGTAATGACAGTTTGCAGATACATAGCTATTATTATTTTTTTTATATATATACTTTTTTTGCTCTATCACAGTCCTCCAATTCGACTGGGTGGTATTTATAGTGTGGGGTTCCGGGTTGCATCCTGCCTCCTCAGGAGTCCATCACTTTTCTTACTATGTGTGCCATTTCTAGGGTCACACTCTTCTGCATGAGTCTTGGAGCTACTTCAGCGTCTAGTTTTTCTAGATTCCTTTTCAGAGATTTTGGGATCGTGCCTAGTGTTCCTATGATTATGGGTACGATTTCCACGGGTATATCCCATATCCTTCTTATATCTATTTTCAGATCTTGATACTTATCCATTTTTCCCTATCTTTCTCTTCAAATCTGGTATCCCTTGGTATTGCGACATCAATGAGTGATATTTTCTTCTTGATTTTGTCAATCAACGTCACGTCTGGTCTATTTGCACGTATCAACCTATCTGTTCTTATACCATAGTCCCAGAGGATCTTTGCCTGATCGTTTTCTATCACTCCTTCAGGTTGGTCCTCGTACCACTTATTACTGCAAGGTAGCTGATGTTTCTTGCACAGGCTCCAGTGGAGGGCTTTTGCAACTGAATCATGCCTCTTTTTGTACTGGTTCTGTGCAAGTGCCGGACATTCGCTTGCTATGTTGTTCATGGTTTCATTTTTCGTATTGCACTTCCTACATATGGGAGAGATGTTATTTCCGTCTATCGTTCTTTGAACATATCTGGCTCTTAGGGCCTGATCTTGTGTCGCTGTTATCATTCCTTAAGTTTCCTTCTTGAGCTCTCCCCTCAGTAGCCATTGCCAAGTGTCATCGCTGGCTAGTTCTTTAGTCTGCCTCATGTATTGTCCGTGCATTGGTTTGTTGTGCCAGTACTCTGTTCTGTTTGTCATTCTCCTGTCTCTGTATATTTCTGGGTCTTCGTCTACTTTTATTAGTCCTTCTTCACATGCACTCTTTAGCCACTCGTCATCACTGGTTTTCAGATATTGCCCCAGTGTTCTGTTCTCGATGTTGACGCAGTCCTCTATACTTAGTAGTCCTCTCCCTCCTTCCTTTCGTGCTATGTATAGTCTGTCCGTATTTGCTCTTGGGTGTAGTGCTTTGTGTATTGTTATATGTTTCCTGGTTTTCTGATCTATGCTGCGAAGTTCTGCCTTCGTCCATTCCACTATTCCTGCGCTGTATCTGATTATTATTATTATTATTATTATTATTATTATTATTATTATTATTATTATTATTATTATTATTATTATTATTATTATTATTATTGGAAAAGTAAATCCACAGTAGTATTTCTGTTTGATTTTATTATTTAAATAACAAAATCAAGCAGACATACTACTATGGATTTACTTTTCCATTTTATTGACTCATGTGATTATGAGTTCTCTTTGATTATTATTATCATTATTATTAATTATTATTATTACTGGATAAATAAATCCACAGCTATGTATATGTATACATATATTTAAAGATATGCCTGTGCAGGAGTTTATTTATCGTTAGATATATGTACATATATGTAACTGTGGTATTGTTTCTCCGTTATTATTATTATTGTTCGTCGGATAGTATTTTATGAGCCTCTCATTATTCGACCTTAATAATGACGAAAGAAGCCTGATATCACGGTCATGACGTTCTGAATATCGTTCGGAATATCATAATCAAAAGAAAGATTTTCATATAATTTGACTCGTTCAATATATTCCAACTATAATCGTGTCCCCGCATAGCCTAGAACCATTAAAAATACCATCCTAAGAACATTCATGAATGCATTCCTGCATGCACTTGCAAATTAGCATGCGATGTCTGGGGGATTTTCGGCTGATGAGGGCCAATCCGCCAGTTTTATGCTCGAACTTCGGATTTCCATTCTGGGCAGGTTTCACGCCACACTCAGCAGATTGCGGGGCATGATACCTTTTACAGTGTTCACCTTAGTACTCATTTATATCATAATTTGGTGATACACAAAATTGCTGCTAAAAAACTAAGTTTCTTTTGGCGCTCTATTTATGTTTTATTTTAGGATTTTACGCGAAACACAACAGATGAGAATGGAGTAAATGACTCTGATTTGCTTGTAAGGGTTTTTACAGTTTTGACAATTTTACAGTTGATATAGATACACCCTCCCTGCGCCAATGTATTTGTATAATTACTTCCGAACATGAAATCAAATATATACTCATAGAGTATATCATACAAATATTGTATATCTACATGTTTACATACATACATACATACATACATACACACACACACACACACAGACACACACACACACACATATATATATATACGTAGGGCCGTAGTTCTAATTAAAGAGAAAAGTCATCAAGACGACTGAACTAGATTAGAAGGAGTTTAGAGTGGCGTATCAGCAGAGGAGTGATAGAAAAAGGTTGGAGGATTAATGTCACAATTGAAAGGAGATTATAAGTATACAAAGTCAGTTGAGACAGTCACATATTTTGTAAAAAAAAAAAAAAATACAACCTAAAATATACTAATATTTCAATCTTGAAAATTAAGAGCTGCATAATGATTCCATTCTAAAACCTAATTACTTTAGAATCCCTTGTGCTGCAGTCTGCATCACTTTCCTAAGGAGTTTACTCTCTCTTTCCCGAATATTGTTTAGCAGGATTTAATGCCCTTCCATATTTGTTAGCTCATTACAAATTTTTTAACCATCGAGCTATACAAATTTAACTGACTCACAAAGAGGATGCAACTGTATCATTAGTATCGGTTACATCACAGGATTACCAAAAGTAATCCTTAGAA
Source organism: Macrobrachium nipponense (assembly GCF_015104395.2). NCBI lineage: Eukaryota > Metazoa > Arthropoda > Malacostraca > Decapoda > Palaemonidae > Macrobrachium > Macrobrachium nipponense. Next base: position 149,313,871 of record NC_087201.1, on the reverse strand, counting down.
TTATACGGCGATAAGTTGCATAATTATTTTTGTGTATCGGAAGACGATCTTGTACGAATATCAAACCTTACACTTTTAAGTTGCATTGAACTCACGGAAGGTACAATAGAAAAATGAAACTTTTTAAAGGAAACTTTTTCATATTACTAACTTTGTATTTAGCTCTACTGTAAGGGCCCGTTTTTTCCCTTGTACTATTTCGTATTTCAAAAATTTATATTACCATGATATTTACATTTACAATGAGCCGCCCTAAGCGTCATTTTCAGTTAATAGCGTTATTTGTTTTCACCAATGTATACACAACAACTGTTAAATTTTTTTAGTTAGATTATTATTATTATTATTATTATTGTTGTTGTTGTTGTTGTTGTTGTTGTTGTTGTTGTTGTTGTTGTTGTTGTTGTTGTTTTTGTTGTTGTTGTTTTTTTATTAAAAAAATATTGCTGCATCAGCTGCATTAATATTATGGAGGTTCTTCTCTATTTTTATAACTGTGATTTTCTCATTGTTGCTTAAACTGGTGAGCAACGCATGCCAAGCTTCACTAGTTTAAGGAACTATAAGAAAAGCAGAATTTAAAAAAAAAATAGAGAAGAACCTCTATAAAATTAATGCAGCTGATGCGGCTATAATTTTTAATAAAACATGCTTAAAAGGGGTTTACTTCCAGCATATTATTATTATTATTATTATTATTATTATTATTATTATTATTATTATTATTATTATTATTATTATAGTAGTAGTAGTAGTAGTAGTAGTAGTAGTAGTAGTAGTAGCAATCGGAAAAATATGTATCACCAATAATCAAATTTATCCTTTACATATATTAAGATGATCACTAAAAAATCTATATGTACGGAAACTGACAAAATGTGATAATATACTGGCTATCTATTAAGAGATCCTCATAAATGCACAGCAGCTGCCTCGGTGATGGTAGAAGCCTGTAAGATTAGACCACTTTGCTTTTATGGCAGTCGTGTGTCGAAAATTTCCTTTGTAATCAAGGGACCAGTTCCTCTAATGGGTAGTCCAGACTTCTTCCTCTTCAGGCAGTTGTGAGTCGTAAACGGCCTTTTTACGAAGCTGGGAAATTGTGTCACGAAATGACTTTGACTATCACTGGAAAGACAACAGTTTACAGAAAGGAGTAAAGCCAAGATTACTGAGAGACAGATTCCTTTGACACTAATGGCGACCAGAGAGAGAGAGAGAGAGAGAGAGAGAGAGAGAGAGAGGTGGGGGTGCCAAGGGAGGACGGTGAGTGTGAACCTTTGATCGCGACCGATATATTCACTGTACAATATATTTATGGTATGTTTTCTGTTTTCAATTCTGCAAGAAAATACCATATTCATAAAGCTTTAACATATACTAATTCACACAAATTTATTCAAGCTATGCGGTTCGTATGATGTTTAGTTCGTGTCAATACCATTTGGCTGTTAATGAACGAGAAATCTTTATCTGGGAGCACTAAAAGGAAATTGAAATAAGACAGAATGTTTGTGAAAACAATAAATGTTTTATTCTTACCAGGTCCGATTTTGTATGTATCAATGCAATCCTGACGCTGTATTTCTTTACAGTCTTGAAAATCGGAACTTTTCTTGGAATTTACAACTAAAGGGCAAATTCTTCCGATTCTGCATCTCTCTCTCTCTCTCTCTCTCTCTCTCCTGTCCACATCTCCGAGTCTATTTCGCCTGACCACCCCAACACCCTCTCTCTCTCTCTCTCTCTCTCTCTCTCTCTCTCTCTCTCTCTCTCTCTCTCCTTCGAGCTTATGATATTGGTGTTCCTGAGAATGTAGCTTTGTTGTTTCCTAGTTTATTTATTGCCTAAGGTCTCTAACAATTCAAAAGGTTGCTTAACCTTTTTCATACTAAATCTTGGACGATTTCCTGAACTATGAATTATTCCTGAAGGATGGGAATATTGTTCCATAGCATAATAATATCAAAAGGCTTTTCCTTTTATTCTGGAACAATCTCGCTTGAATATAATATGATTCTGACAAGAATATTGTACTGTAAATATTCATAAACCTATCTTTGATACATATTACTGTGTTATATAGGGTATTTTATTTGCAAACTTCTCTTTATGTTTCATATTTTGTAACGCCTTTATATAGCGCTCATCGACCTGTATAGTACATATTTATTTTCAAATGTGCTTCAAGGACCTGCACTTGTTAAGGAAAGAAAAGTAGGTATTTGAACTCTTAGTTCATTTCTGATTTCATTTTATTCGTCATCTAATGCTACTTGTATATAATTTGTTCGTTGCCATATACCAGATAAAAACAATAAAAAAAAAAAATAAATCTGAAGCAGATTCACAAACCACCAAAGACACCTCTTTACTTAATTAATTCCAAAATCACCTGCGTCGAACTTTCAATACCTACACCTTAGCTTAATTCCGATCCATGTATAGTTAATTTTTTTTTGTTACGTTTTAGATTTTTCTATGGGTAACGATACTTATAAAACGTAAAAAAATAACAAACAACAAACAAGGTACACTTTTATAAGGGTATTACATTGTTGGAACATGAACATGGCATTCTTACTAAAGTATTATTCATCATTATCGATAATATTGAATAATACTCTCTCTCTCTCTCTCTCTCTCTCTCTCTCTCTCTCTCTCTCTTCTTATTTGAAACTGACTGACTATTGATGTACTTAAACTTACAAGAAATGTGCGAGAAAATGAGAGTTTGATGACTTGACGAATTATGTTTTACTAGATCTCGTAATAATTCAAACGACAATGTAATTGTTAATGCATCCATATTTATCTGAACAATATATAGAGAGACAGCGTCAGCTAAAATAAGGATCAAAATCGCAATTAAAGAATGCAAGATTTTAACCTGACATCGTCTCGCCTACATTGCGGTTTCTCCAAGTGGGTTATATCCGAACGAGTCAGTCCCTCAGGTAACAAGACGAAAGTCAGTTAGTTAGAGTAAGTTTTCTTTGTTGTCAGTATCCAAATTGGAAAAGTTGTGCTCGAGAGATACTTTGCTTGAGGATAATTCCTCGTCAGTCTTCCGTGTTGTAAAGCGTTACATTCTGTTGTACGTTATCGTAAAGTAAGATACATTAAGTCCTCATTTCTGTTTGGTAGGGTGTTGTTTACTGTAGGTGCTATAACCAGGGGCAATTATTTCATGGAACTTAGGTGTTTAACTATTGAAGGAATGAATCTGAATTCCTCAGAGCATTATTAAGGAAAAATCAACAAACGGAGATACAAAGAAGATTTTCATATGATGGAGACCAATGAGGTACCTTACAAGCTAATTGAAGAACAAGAAAATCATAGAAAATATAGCAAGTGTTTCAGCTTCACAACCGTTACCACTATAACACACACGCAAAGATATATATATATATATATATATATATATATATATATATATATATATATATATATATATATATATATATATATATATATATATGGTATGACGAACGGGATGAAATCATTTACATACTGTAAGGTAAGCAAACTCACTGCGTGGAGATTCAAAATAAGTTTTTTTTTTTATTTCTTCTATAGAATTAATGAAAATGATTTCTTATGATATATATGAATAACTGAAACATGACTGACATTCACTCACACTGAAAGATATTTTTTTCCTAAATCCAGAAACTACCAAAGATCTATTCATCTTGTTACAAAAGTGCTTTCAAGTAACATTGCTGGAGTAAGTACCTCAGCCGTAACTCCAGCCATTAGCAAATTACAACAGAGTTCGTGACCAGAAGCCATAAGTTTATAGCCCCCTTATACCAGATCGTAGGTTTAAGGGTTAAGGCTAATGGCTTCCAAACGGTAGTTTCGCTTTTATATCTCACTATGATGAGATTTTGGAGGTAATACTTTATTTGTAATTGTATCCCATTTTTAAATTGAACCATACATGTATAAAAATCATGAGTGAATTGAAAGTAGTAACGCCTATTTCTTAATCCTGCTTGTGCCCATTATTCAGTAATAATTCCTACGCCACCCCAACCCTACCCCCGCCCCCCCTCTCTCTCTCTGACTTTATTGCCTTACTAAAGCAAGAAATACTACAATACTGGATATTACTATTCAGCCAGTACGGGTAATAATAGTGAAGATAAATTTACGAGTGCTTTCATACATTACATTACACAAATGAATTATTCATCTCGCTTTGTGTTCTCAGTATTTCGTTGAATAAACTTGTAGTATAGTTTACATTCTGATACCTTTTTCTGTCACCTTTTCTTCTAACATTTTTCATATTTCTATCGATTTTTTTTTTCAAAAATATTTTACACAACTATTTTATATGAATATTTGCGTCTGCTTAAAAGCAGAGAATTAAGATTATCAAATTTTCATATATCTTTATCGATGTATATCTTTCTCGTACATACAAAAGAATGCATAGCAAAATATCGAGTTAAAATTCAAGTTTGTTTTTCTAAACATCTCCTGAAGGATGGCCGCCAATATAAATACTTTACACGTAATGGCCAACTTTATCAGAAAGCGACTAAAAATACTGCCAATGCACGATGTCAGTGATTCGTTCATGCATACCGAGTCGAGAGTGGTACTGCATACTACATTCCAGACACGAAATATGAATAATCGTCGCTGATGGCACGATAGCTCCGGTCAGGCAGGAAATCTCGTAATCTGCATTTTTATTAGTTTCAGACTTGCTCCGAATACCACACCACATACTGTGGCTGCTGTTGCTGGTGCAGCTGCTTAGGAGAAAAGATTGGCTAATCATTTTCGCTTTGTTTTGCTTATGTCGTTGGAAGTTTGGGCAATTATATTATGAATAAATGCTTTCATCGTGTATATATATACATTATATATATATATATATATATATACTATATATATATATATATATATATATATACCTATAGATATATATATATATATATATATATATATATATTTTATATCTGACTGTGAGGAAATAGCTATTGCTTACAATATAAATATCCTTAAAACTAATTCATCGTTTCAATTTTCAGTTTCTATGAAGTTACTATTTAAGCCTTCAAAATAAATAAATAAAATAAAAATCAAGAAATGAATAAGTAGAAAAAAGTTTCACGATTCCCTATCCACTGCTACCAATTTATTCAATTTCGAAATTTCCTGGTAACATCACTCCATATTAAGCGAACTGAAATGCGCAATCCTACACAAAGAAGCAACAACAAAACGACACATCATAGAGAGACAGCTTCAGAGGCTCCAGCAGCAAACGTTCTGCTTTGCCTCAGATGAACGAGGCCGTTAGACTTCCGCGATGGTAAATGACTCGGCCTATGAATGGAGCAGCTGCGAAAGCACGGCTTTAATGGCCAGGACGGAGGAGGAGGAGGAAGTTGGAAGTGATGGTGGCGGCGCCCCTGGGAATAAGGTATCCCGCGAGCAATGTGCAAGAGGCGAAGGAAAATACAGTTGTGCAACATGGCGTGTTTCAGACGAGGCTAATAAATTCCACTAAATGGTATCAGGTGCGATACTGTATAAATGATGAGTCTGTTCTAGGAACGAGTCCTCTGACCAGTATTATGAAAGTGTATGAATGTAGCTTTTGGTTATATATATAAGAATAATAATAAATAATAAAATAATAATAATAATAATAATAATAATAATAATAATAATAATAATAATAATAATTTGGAAAAACTCTCTGGGTCCACAATAATAAAAATGTTATAAGTTCGTGCATAATTCATGAACACTTTATAAAAGCTTTCGAACCCTTGTCTGGGTTCATCTTCGGTCCGGAGAAGGATTCGAAAGCTTTTATAATAATAATAATAATAATAATAATAATAATAATAATAATAATAATAATAATAATAATAATAATAATAATAATAATAATAATAATAATAATAATAATAATAATAATAATAATAATAATAATAATAATAATAATAATACAGGCCTATCACCTGCCTATCAATAATGTGGAAGTTACTAACAGGTATCATCAGTGAAAGGCTATACAACTACCTAGAGGAGACAAACACCATCCCCCACCAACAGAAAGGCTGTAGAAGGTAGTGTAGGGGCACAAAAGACCAGCTCCTGATAGACAAAATGGTAATGAAGAACAGTAGGAGAAGAAAAACCAACCTAAGCATGGCATGGATAGACTATAAGAAAGCCTTCGACATGATACCACACACATGGCTAATAGAATGCCTGAAAATATATGGGGCAGAGGAAAACACCATCACTTCCTCAAAATACAATGCGCAACTGGAATACAATAATTACAAGCTCTGGAATAAGACTAGCAGAGGTTAATATCAGGAGAGGGATCTTCCAGGGCGACTCACTGTCCCCACTACTCTTCGTAGTAGCCATGATTCCCTAGACAAAAGTACTACAGAAGATGGATGCCAGGTACCAACTCAAGAAAAGAGGCAACAGAATCAACCATCTGATGTTCATGGACGACATCAAGCTGTATGGTAAGAGCATCAAGGAAATAGATCCAGACTGTAAGGATTGTATCTGGGGACATCAGGATGGAGTTTGGAAAAGAAAAATGCGCCTTAGTCAACATACAAAAAGGCAAAGTAACGAGAACTGAAGGGATAAAGCTACCAGATGGGAGCAACGTCAAACACATAGATGAGACAGGATACAAATACCTAGGAATAATGGAAGGAGGGGATATAAAACACCTAGAGATGAAGGACACGATCAGGAAAGAATATAAGCAGAGACTCAAGGCGATACTCAAGTCAAAACTCAACGCCGGAAATATGATAAAAGCCATAAACACATGGGCAGTGCCAGTAATCAGATACAGCGCAGGAATAGTGGAATGGACGAAGGCAGAACTCTGCAGCATAGATCAGAAAACCAGGAAACATATGACAATACACAAAGCACTACACCCAAGAGCAAATACGGACAGACTATACATAACACGAAAGGAAGGAGGGAGAGGACTACTAAGTATAGAGGACTGCGTCAACATCGAGAACAGAGCACTGGGGCAATATATGAAAACCAGTGAAGACGAGTGGCTAAAGAGTGCATGGGATGAAGGACTAATAAAAGTAGACGAAGACCCAGAAATATACAGACAGGAGAATGACAGACAGAACAGAGGACTGGCACAACAAACCAATGCACGGACAATACATGAGACAGACTAAAGAACTAGCCAGCGATGACACATGGCAATGGCTACAGAGGGGAGAGTTAAAGAAGGAAACTGAAGGATTGATAACAGCGGCACAAGATCAGGCCCTAAGAACCAGATATGTTCAAAGAACGATAGACGGAAATAACATCTCTCCCATATGTAGGAAGTGCAATACGAAAAATGAAACCATAAACCACATAGCAAGCGAATGCCCGGCACTTGCACAGAACCAGTACAAAAAGAGGCATGATTCAGTGGCAAAAGCCCTCCACTGGAGCCTGTGCAAGAAACATCAGCTACCTTGCAGTAATAAGTGGTACGAGCACCAACCTGAGTGAGTGATAGAAAACGATCAGGCAAAGATCCTCTGGGACTATGGTATCAGGACGGATAGGGTGATACGTGCAAACACACCAGACGTGACGTTGATTGACAAAGTCAAGAAGAAAGTATCACTCATTGAGGTCGCAATACCATGGGACACCAGAGTTGAAGAGAAAGAGGAGGGAAAAAAAGGTTAAAGGCTAAGTTCAAACATCTGAAAACTGAGGAAAATAAGAAGGATATGGGATATGCCAGTGGAAATCGTACCCATAATCATAGGAGCACTAGGCACGATCCCAAGATCCCTGAAAAGGAATCTAGAAAAACTAGAGGCTGAAGTAGCTCCAGGACTCATGCAGAAGAGTGTGATCCTAGAAACGGCACACATAGTAAGAAAAGTGATGGACTCCTAAGGAGGCAGGATGCAACCCGGAACCCCACACTATAAATACCACCCAGTCGAATTGGAGGACTGTGATAGAGAAAAAAAAAATAATAATAATCATAATAATAATAATAATAATAATAATAACAACAACAACAATAATAATAATAATAATAATAATAATAATAATAATAATAATAATAATAATAATAATAATAATAATGATATTATGATACAAGTTATGAGATGGAAGGTAATTGCTTTCAGCTTGTCTTCGGTGCTCATCAGTGCTTTCTTTCCTGAGTTCAAGAGGCCCAGTGATCATAGTAATAACAATATTATCATGAAATAATTTCTGAGATGTAGTTCTTGATGCGATTGGAAGTTTTGAAGACAACATTTTTTGGAAACTTGAATTTCAAGTCAGTGGCCTAATGGGCTCTTCCACGTGAATAGGTTTCATCTACTGAAACAATAATAAATAATAATAAATAATGAAATAAAAACAACACTACGTTTAAATGTCTCTTAAACTCCTAAATCTGGTTACGAGAAAGGAAGCAACATCTGCCATAAAAAAAAACAGGCACTCTGAAAGCATTATTAACTCCAAATATTTAAAACATTTTGAAAGACATTTAGTTACTAGTTTACTATTTCCTCTTATTAACAAAGAATTAATAATGAAACTTTTGTATTACAGAAATTGAGAAGAATGTGTGTAATTATGTAGGTTTATACGATAAGGTAATTCTCATAAAGAAAGTCATGTGTCATTGAAGATATGTACATTGAAATAGCTGACCAACCCGGCACTGCCTAGGAAAGCTCTGCATGACAGTTGATCATTAACCTTAGTAAGAAAGTAACACATGGTGCGGTTTTGATTACCATGTTTATTTAAAGCAAGGAATTCTAGACACGATTATTCATCACAGGAAAGAAAAGTATTTTCAATGACAGTTTACATACTTTAAAGGACAAAAGACTTCAAAGGAGATGTTGGAAAATTTTTCTGAGAGTGGCTGAAATTACAGTCACGTTACTCGGCCCGACGCTATTTAGTACAGTACAGGATGTGAAGCAATATTATACAGGCTTTTTGTCAAAACTCATCAGAAGTTAAATGTTAAATAAATAGGAAAAGAAAAATTATTTTTCGAAATTAACCTACACAGTCTACCGATAAATAATGAGCAGTATATAGTGTACTCGCCACAATGGTAAAATAACTTGGATGCAACATCTAATATCCTGCTCGGAAAATGTATTTTTAATAAAAGTACAAATTAATTTTCGCAATAATGTGCTTAAAAATAATAAGATAGAGACGAAAGAAGACACTTTACTTCTTCAGTTATGTAAAATATCAATAACGAAATCACATCGGCCTACAATCACTATTTTTCTTCGCGCCTTAAACACATAAAGACTGCACTTAAACTCCCGCTAATCAAGAGCCCAGTTACAGTGAACCCAAGGCACGGTTTAAATGCCCTGATGGCCTTCCGAAGATTCAGGTGTCCGCTGCCTCATGTAAATGAATGGAGGGGAGGGGGATGATTTAAACCATTCATTTGCTGGAAATAAATTAAGGGTACTCTTTCAAACTGTTAAATGGCTCCCCCCTTTTTAAAGCAAGAGGCTGCGTTGCCATTTAATATTAAGTGATGATATTTTATTAAAATGTACTTAAAATAGTTCTTAAACTTATGTTGGAGTTAATATCTTTTAAAATATCTGATGAAAACGTAACATATATAAGATATTTCATGTTTAATGTAAGAGTCTCCCGGCTAAATTAGCTAGATCATAAGAAATGTAATATCAAAGAGGGGAGGGGAAGGGGATGGAAGATTGAAGGGGAGGGAAGAAGACAGGGGGGGGGGGGAGGAAACCCCAGAAGCCTTAGGAATTCTCAGAAGCCTCCGGGAATTTCCAGTGTGCATTCAAACACATGAACTAGACAGTTTAAATATATAATAGATGACGAGACAGCAAATCTGCAATCGCCCACAATCCTCATATTGAAGAGAAATATCCTTTATAAAGTTCCCCACAAATCTTGTCCATTGCCTGGAATTAACAACGCCTGAACATTCAGAGGCCACATACATAATCACTATATTTTTTTGATGGACTCTTTGTTACAAGGATAAACCATAAGGATAAGCTTAAAATGGAGAGAGAGAGAGAGAGAGATTATTGAAAATAAACGTTTCTCTACATATAGCCAATTTTTCACATATTGCAGAATGAATAATCTATATAGCAAATTCAAATCTGTACGTATGATTGCTTTTTGTATTATAATGCACTCTCTCTCTCTTCTCTCTCTCTCTCTCTCTCTCTCTCTCTCTCTCTCTCTTTAAATAGATATTCTATATTGAATTTTAAAACTTGTTATTACTATGGTTTTTGTGGTAAAATTTACTAATAAAACGAAATTGTTTATCATCTCTATAACACTCATTTAATCAGCATTCAGCATTCTCTCTCTCTCTCTCTCTCTCTCTCTCTCTCTCTCTCTCTCTCTCTCTCTGTGCGCGCGCGTGTGTGTGTCATCCCAGCAATTCAGGAAGAGCATTTCGGGAAGGAAGTCCCCGATTTCGAGTGGGAAAACTTTGCAAAAGACGCCGTAATCACTTCTCTGAGCCGATGGCCCTCCGGGACTTTCTCCATCAAAGCTGTTTGGAAACCAGTAACAGACAGTTCACTAGAGAAGCAACGTGTGATCTGGACGCAGCGGTTTCTGGATTACATTAGATTTTGTTTTTGTTTTTCTGGCTATGAAGCGACTGTAAACGTGGTTTCCGTTTCCCGAAACTGACCGACATGTTTGTGTCATCATGGCCTAGCCTCGATTTCTAAAGGTTAGCCGTCACGAAACCTGACTGCATTTTGCTTGTCTGTAAATATGAATGCTTTTTAGACCAACTTTTCACCTACAACACGTTTTTCCTACATTAATTTCTCTCTATCAGTTTATTATAAATCACAAAAACTACAAGAACACTATAGGCGGAGGGAAAGCGACGCGCAGTCAGGTGTACATTTCCGAAAGTCATGATGCAGAAATATTTTAGTTCAATTGGGAATTAAATCATTTTAAATAGGATTGATTTATCACTAGAATTATAATTCAGTATATGTATAACTAATGTTAAACTTATATAAATAGCGTAAAAATGAAAAATATCAAGTATTTCTTGCACCAGGGGTTGTATTTTTAGCGGGGAATCGAGAGCTTCCATAAAAGGAATCACACTGCCTGACCCGGAAAAGGATGAAGCAGAAAATATAGGACAACCTACAGCAGGACTCGTAGGATTTCCTTGGGAATTGCGTTGGGAAGTAAAAGTGGCAGGAACGACAGTGTCATCGTGAAATCCAATGGTGAGAGGACGAGAAAAGGATACGAAATTCAACCGAGAAAAGGATACGAAATTCAACCGGGAAAAATCTCATGTACTACGTAGTGCTGTTAAAAGGAGGAGGTGCACATTAGTCGAATATTGGCATAGCACGGAAATTTAGAAGTAATAGGAAATTATAAATGAATCCTCAGAATTAGCAGGGCGGGGTGGGGGTTGGGTCAGAATATAATCTCCTTATAATAAAGAAAAGTCAACAGTGAAATCGAAGATTAGGACTGTGTAGCAGCAGACATTGTTTTAGGAAATTCTGGTGTCAATAATAACAATGAAAATTACCAGGTTGCAGTACATAAACGAGGTTCGAGAAAATGATAGATAAATGAATAAAACGCACTTTGTTGTATAATGAATTATTGAATACTTTATATATATAATATATTATATATATATATATATATATATATATATATATATATATATATATATATATATGTACACACACACACACACACACACACACACACACATATATATATATATAATGAAAGATTTCAATAACTTGAAGATTTTTAATAAAAGTAAAAAGAGAAACTCAGGAATCGTTCAACAGCTTGTAAGAAATTCTTCAAACAAGTATGTTTAATTACCCTTACTACGTGCAAACCGTTTCAGACAATCTGAGAATTTAATGTTAACGATACTGCTGACAGGGAACTGAAAGGAAGTTCGATTTTATTAGCCAAACCAAGGTCGTCTTGCTGTTTCTATCACGAGCATCACCTCCCATAACGGAAGATCAAGATATTTCCGACGCTCGTGAAACCAATACGACGCTCAAGTTGGCTTCTGAGATACATAGGTCGCTTAGTTCTTATGATAGATACAACGACCAGAGGACTTCCGGTATCCTCTCCCCCCTTCCAGTTATGGCTTCTCATCCTACGCCTCGATAACAAAAATCCCTCATTAGGATGCCTTCTGCCTCTGCCGAAGTGTCAGAAGTTTGGCTTTAATGACACTATTCTTCGGGCGAAGTATGTAGACTGCCCTACATATTTGGCACCAGTTGTGTTGGTCGTATAGTTTATTTATCTAATTCTCTCACCTCTAGTATTTAGATATTTTATGAAGGACTTATTTCTTTTATTTTCCCTTCGATTACACGTTTTCAATCCTTAAAGCTCCTCCAAAGTGTCAAAGGAAAAGTATCCTTAAAAAGAAATATTGGGACTTCGCTTTCTTCTAGGTTATTAGTGTAATTTTTATATTCCTGGGTTTATTGTCATCTTATTATATTTCAAAATTAGTATTATTGTTATATTACGGACTGTCTCCTCTGCAAAATTTTAAAGAAAATAACGTCAATGTGTCTTTGTTTATTGTATATTTTACTTAGAAAGTTTTACCCCTTAAAAATAAATATTATCGATTATATTTACGAAAATAATAAAAAGGAGTAATGTCGGAGTCAGCAAAAAATTTAGTTCATTTATAATCCGTCGTATTACATAAAACAAATGATAAGCATTTATGAATATCTTCTATTCTTCAATTTATATTTGAACTGTATTCTCGTAGGGACCAATCCTTCTGTGGAAATAAATTAATAAGACGAAGAAGTCACGAAAACAGAGAAAATAAAGCTTTAACTTTAAATAAAAGAATAACTATTTATTGTCCTTTATATACTTCATGACCCAAAGGCAAAATCATTTTAACCTTTTTATTGCCCAGTTTCAAAGAATTTCTTACTTAGATATGGCAAAGAGAAATTGATTGCATGTACGACAGCAATTTGTTGAATAAATAAATGTTGCACACACTCTCTCTCTCTCTCTCTCTCTCTCTCTCTCATTCTGCAAGTCAGTCGTCGGTTTATACACCTTGAAAATAAGACATTCGCTAAAACGAGTTTCTCTCTTTGGACAGAAGAAAATATTAGGAAAATGAGACAACGGCTGAGGAAACCTGTGAAGATCCTTGAATGTGGGAAAAGCTGAAGGCTCTAAAACTCCCATCAAGTTAATACGGCAGGTGCCTGAGATACAAGACTGACTGACTGACTGACTGACTGTACTAACTTAGATATTCATTCAGTGACGATGATCGCCGGTAGGGACTATTATCCTTCTGAACGACTCCATTGCAGCTGCTGTTATGTCCTTCCTTGATTGCACATCCTTTTGCCAGGGAGCTACAATTCCCTCACGGCGAACAGCCGAGCTCTTGCGCATGCGCAGTTTACACATTTGACGTGAGCAGGATATAATCAGAGGTCTATTTCTTAAATTTACTCCAATGAAAACATCCATAAGGTCTCTCTCTCTCTCTCTCTCTCTCTCTCTCTCTCTCTCTCTCTCTCTCTCTCTCTCTCTCTCTTATATTCTGTCTCGCCCATTTACGTCACTGACCTAATTTTCCAACTCGAAATCGGGGCCTTCCTTCCCGAAATGCTCTTCCTGAATTGCTGGGATGACACACACGCACACGCGCACACACACACACACACACACACACACACACACAGAAAGAGAGACAATGCAGAATGCTGATGCAATGATTAAATGAGTGTTATAGAGATGATAAAGAATTTAGTTTCATTAGTAAATTTTACCACAAAAACCATAGTAATAACAAGTTTTAAAATTAAATATAGAAAATCTATTTAGAGAGAGAGAGAGAGAGAGAGAGAGAGAAGAGAGAGAGAGAGAGAGAGAGCATTATAATACAAAAATCAATCATACTTACAGATTTGAATTTGGTATACAGATTATTCATTCTGCAATATGTGAAAAATTGGCTATATGTAGAGAAACGTTTATCTTCAATAATATCTCTCTCTCTCTCTCTCTCTCTCTCTCTCTCTCTCTCTCTCTCTCTCTCTCTCTCTCTCTCTCCCATTTACGTCACTGACCTAATTTTCCAACTGACCTGATGCAAATAATGCAAAGTTCATTTAACTTAAAAGCCATTGAATCCAGGAAGGGTTTGTTGTAGCAAGGTATGAAACAGTAGACGCCAATGAACTCCAAGATGCAAAGTCAGAGAACATGAGAAATAATAAATAAACATTGAAAACTTAGAATATTTAAAGAGTAGGACAGATAGCATTCAAATTCTCTTTTATTTCAATATAAGATGCATGGAGCAGATACCTAGTTCCGTAGCCTGAATGATAGATTAAAACTATGATTAGTTTGTCATTAACAGGTATCCAAACGCAGGATTTGGCACGTGTTAGATTTTGAAAATACCATGCTTTAAATATAAAATAGATTACGGCATCCTTGTATAAAAAAAAAATTGTTTCTCTCTCTCTCTCTCTCTCTCTCTCTCTCTCTCTCTCTCTCTTCTTGGCATTTAAAAGGATAAAAGATGTGATATATCTATTAGAGGAAATTGTTTATGTTATTTAATTACTGAATGGCAGTACGATGCCAATGCAATTTCTTTCGGTTATTGGAAGAGACAACATGGCAGAGAATAGCGAATTAGATATTAAAGGACATTTGAACGGCCCTTACTGTGATTCGAAGCAGCTGACTTGAATGTCATCCAAGTGTCCAACTTGCAACAAATGGGATGCAGGCTTGCATCTATTAAGACACCAACGTCGGTAGGGGGAATGGGGCACTACCTATGTGTGGCTAAAGAAACACATGAATTAGCAATTTAAAAATGAGATGCAATTCAAATGAAATCCCTTAATCTAAAATAATTATCAACTACTATTTCACAGGTGTAACTGGTAATATCCCGGGAGCTCACTGTTATTTGATAAAGCAGAATCAGAAGAAACTAATTATCTAAATAAAATGTCATTAAGAGGCGGCGAAGAAAGCTTCATGAGTCGGCAAGGAAGGTAAAGTAGCGAGGGTAAAATAGCAACGGCAAGGAGAATAGAGTAGTAGGAACAAGGAAAATAGAATATTAGTAATAGCGTCGTATTCGAAATTAAACATGAGATAAAAGGGATAATTATTCAAAACAACAGTTTACGAAATAATAATCAATATAAGAATATTAAATAAAAATAGTTAAGATTTACGTATCTGGTTTCAGTCGCAACCAAAAGCGTTCAAGGGGCGCCATCTACGAGCGATGGGAAAAATTAAAACATGTATAATTCTAACTACGCACCAATTTACCAATTGTTAGGGAAGAATTCCCTCACAATATATATATATATATATATATATATATATATATATATATATATATATATATATATATATATATCTTATAGATAAAAGTGAATGTTTGTTATACTCATCACCGATAAGCGATTAAGTACCTATAATGTTCGGTCATTAGAAGCTAACTCAAATTTTTAAGTAGATTTCAAAAGCTTAACATAGAAGAAAGCTGGAGAGAGAGAGAGAGAGCGAGAGAGAGAGAGAGAGATGGCGGGGCGTGGGGAGGGGGGAGGTGGTGGTTAGGATATTAGTGGCAGAGCAGCGATCACTTCGGTTTGATTATTAATTAAAAGAACAAACGAAACTTTAATTTTCACCTTACAATGAAGTTTTATTTACTGGGTGGAAAATTAGATGGCAATGTGTTACACGATTCAACTAATTACGCTCTTGATTCATTGACGTAATTACTGACCAGTGGGATATTCTACAGTAATTAAGCATTAAAGGAAAAGTCAGTTGTGTTGCACAACGTCTCTCCAATTGGCCTGAATTTAAATGAGCATAACATATATGTCTGTCTTTCACATTTCCCCGTGTAGATTGGACATCGGTTGCAGACACACACAGACACACATATATACTACTACATTTATATAATATCTAATATTATAATATATATATATATATATATATAATATATATATATATATATATATATATATATATATTATTATATTATTGTTAGGAACAATCGTTTGCCGATTGTTCCCTTGGCTGATTGTTGCCTCCTTAGTTTTTATTTTTAATTGCTGGCGAGTTGACGTCTGTTGGATGGCGTCAAACTTCGTCAGTCAGGTTCTGGAGGGCAGAACGACCAGTCAGTCAGTCAGTCAGAGGCAGTCAGGTATGATTACCTGTGGACCAGCATGAGGCAGCGTCAGGTACTGGATATCTGGTTATTTAATTGAAGTCTTCGTATGGAGTATGTCTTCGAGTTGGAGGTCGGCAGCCTTTGGCCAGCATTATTGTGTTTTCGTCGTCAAGAGAACGACGTGTCGAGTGCGACCTCACTGGGCAGCAGCAATGGCGTTTTTTTTCGTCGTCGAGAGGACGACGTGTCGAGAGCGACCTCACTGGGCAACAGCAGTGACGTGTTTTCGTCCAGTGGTCGAGGAGGACTTCCATACTGTATCTGAGGACGAGATGGTTGTTGTATCAACTCTGTCTTGATCGCCCAGCATTCGAGGAGGATGTCCATATTGTCTCCAAGGACGAGGTGGTTGTCGTATCGGCTCTGTCTTGATCGTACGGCATTGGACTGTTGTCCTCTTTGTTTGAGGAAGTGTTCCCGTTTTGCTCTGAGTATAATTATGCTGCTTTAGTGTCAATTTTAGTTATGTATTACGCTGTCTATTTCTATTTATTATATTTAAAGATTGTTATTGCCCTTATACAGCCTATTTTGTGATTATTCTTTTTATTGTTTAGATTGTGATTTTTCATGGCTTTGTTATTGAAGGGTGGATTTTATTGTTTCTTCGACTGATTTTACATGTTATTGTTAATTGATAATTTTTTGTGTTTTTGCCACCCAGAACCTTGACTCACTGTTCATTATGTATTTAACTCTTGTAAATAAATTAATTTTAGGTAACTTTTTGGTTTTGTTATGCTCCTTCCTCCTTTGTTTGTCACCTGTCATCAGTCATTACAGCCCGATTGCTTATTATTTTTAAGAACCTGTCGATCTTGAGAGTCGAGATCGTAATAATTATATATTGCTACTTTCAAAATGCATGTTTCCCCTCTTTGAAATGTCATGTAAGATTATGCAACATTTTTTTCAGATTCCTAGATAGCTTAGAATAGGATGTTTTAAAATGTGTGTTCAGATTTAGCATTACGTCTTGTAAAAGAATATATATATAACGTAAAAAGAGAGAGATCTCCGTTTGCTTCCCTAATATGTCAGCGCGTCTTGATAAGCGATCTCAAATCTTCACTTGTGTTTTGGAGAATCTGTCATCGTACGTGATAAGACTTCTCCGTCTCGTTCGAGTAGAGTACGTCTTTTTTTTTTTTTTTTTTTTTCTTTAACAGACTCGTCTAGTACGCGTATGCTTTAATCAAAGCCACGTGCATGTT